>NW_010358179.1:305487-320861 GCF_000414095.1 Morus notabilis | reverse complement strand
AATTTGCCAATCAGTTTCATCTATAAATCTTGTTCCTAATTTTGCACTAACATAATTTGTTATAGCATCTTTATAGGGGATGCATTGTTCAAGCATTATGTAAGTGGAGTTCCATCTTATGGGCATATCTAAGGCTAATGCTCTAGGATTTTGATTACATGCTTGTAGAAATCTAAACCAATCTTGTATTCTTTGATTAGTACCTTGAATCCAAGCAATGTTATCTCTAATTCTTTTAATATGACCTGACATTGATTTTAAACCGGACTTTACTATTAAATTAATTATATGACATGCACAACGTTGGTGGAAAATATCATTATTACTAAATAAACTTAAATCATTTTCAAAAAGTTCTATTGTTTTAGTATTCGCAGTTGCATTATCTAATGTTATGGCCATTATTCTATCTCTTAAACTATATTCATCAATAACAGATAAAATTGTGTTATATATTAAATTGGCAGTATGTGATCCTATAACACATTTGAAACCTAAGATTCTCTCATCCAAATCAAAACCTTTATAATAATGTCCGGTTATAGCTAAATAATCCTTGTTGGCAACGGCAGACTAAATATCCACTGTTAACGCAACGCAACCACTAGTAGAGTATAGAAGGTTGATTAATGCTTTCTTTTCTTATTTATATAATTTTAATGCATCTTTTCTAAGAGTAGTTCTAGAAAAAAATTGTACATTAGGATTATGTATAATTTTAATATAATGTTGCCAATTTCTTTGTTTAGGAAAACTTAGTGGTTGATCTAATGTGGCTATTAATCGTGTCATTTCCATACGATCAACTTGCGGATCGTATTTCCACGTGCTTAGACCGCCGGTTTGGCGGTCAAACGATAATTGTGTTTGGCGGAGTTGATCTCCGCCTCCTTGCTTTAGAAGACACTTTTCAAAGTGCCTTCTTAAACGTGTAGTGCCGTGAATAGTGTTACCTTGTAATTTCTCACCACAATATTTACATTGAGCTACGTATTTAATGTTACCGTTATTGTCGACGTTCTTGAATGTGTTGAAGTGCTCCCAAACTGCTGAGGTGCGCTTGCATTTCTTCTTAGAACTTGCAACACTTGCACCAGCACTACCGCTTGCCTCTCCTCCACGGCCACTTGTGCCACCACCATTGCGTCCTCGACCTCTAGTACGTCCACCAGGGGTCGGATTTGCAGTTTGATCAGCATCTCTTTCCATAGTTTGCGATTCCTGCGATTGAAAAACATTAGGAAATTGCCCTTCTTCGATGTTGAATTGGGCATCAATAGGAATATCACCACCACCACCATAATCAGAAGAAGCCATTATGAAAAATAAGAGAGATTGAGAGCGCTTTGAGAGAGTTTAAGAGAAATCGAGATTCGAGAGAGATTTAAGCGAGATTAAGAGAGATTAAGAGAAATTGAGAGAGAATGAGAGTTTTTGGGTGAGAAAAATGGTTGGGGGGAGGGGGGTATTTATAGGAAAATTTTTGGGTTGAAAAAAAAAAAAATTTTCCCAAAAATTCGGGTCCAACGGCTACAAATTTTTCGGGCAGGTCAGGCAAAATTCGGGCAGTTCGGGCAACGGATAAAAATCCGACCGTTTGGTTCAAAAATTCGGGGAAAATTCGGGTTCGGGTTCGGGCAAAAGACCTTTTTTTCAAAATTCGGGCATTTTTCGGGCTAACGGTAAAAAAAATCGGGCATTTTTCGGGCACGGGTCGAAATTCGGGCAACGGTCACAAAAAATTCGGGTAATTCGGGCAAAATTCAGGCAGTTCGGGCAACTTTGGGTATTTGCCGGAAAATTCAAAAAAAATCCAGCGAACGGCGGGAGAAGGCTTCTCCACGGCGGCGGGCTGTCGGGAGGCTTACCATTTTCGGGCTACCCGAACCCGTGCCCGAATAAAATCATTTTCGAGCGGCGAGACGGGTCTGCCCGCCGTGCCCGAAAATTTTCGGGCATCGGGCATGCCCGCCGCCCGAAAGTCCAACACTACCTGAGGTCATGGACATATTGAGGGAGGTTGTTCTAAGTTAGTTTCTAACCAAACCAATCCCTCTACAACAACCTCAAGAGGAAATATTCTCACCCTATTTATGATTGAAGAATACAGTTACGGATTTGTTTAAAATCCGCTAAAAGAATTAAGATTGCATTAGGTAAAGATGATAAATGTAAAAGTTACCTTTACGGTGAAAGTATCGATTGACAGAAAATAAATCATCCCACAATATAGTAGTCAATTAAGGTATGACAATACACTTGTCAAAAACTTATCCATTGGAAAATCATGAATTAGATATGCTAGGTTGAACGATACTAGGGTGACCACGAATAGATATATGTGATCTGAATTAAGTGATTAGAAGAAGAATAGAATAGTATGAAATTCTCGAATAGAAAGGCTAAACTTTTCTTATGACATAGTTTTTACCTAGACATCAATATGGATAGAACCCAACTTGTGGTGATTTAGTATTCTCGTGAATAGTAATTCTCAAATAAAGTAATAAAGGTGCTAATTTACGTATCTACTCAATGAGATTAACTTGGATAGGTGAAATCTTTTGATAAACAAGATTATAACTTAAGAAAGATAAGAAACCTCATAATCGAAGTGTGAACTTTTATTAGATATTATGAAGGAAATAGAAATAGTATGATTTCCATGACAATCAATATGCGTTGTAAGAAGGAAATTACAAGAAGAATGTATCAAACCAATTAAGGATAGTATTTATCTATTAAGAAAAATTTAGTTGTGACGCCAATCTAAAGCAGATTTATTAGGACTTATAATTGAAACTTTGAGGACTGAAATCACGAAATTATAAATCAAGCTCTTAATGGAGGATATGAAATGTAATCCTTTTAAGGAGCCAAAAAAAAGGAGAAGATCTCTTACATAAGTAAATGAACAGTAAAGACTAACAACTTAGTCAGTAGGATAAGTAAGTTAAAGGTAAGATATTGGAGTATCAAACGTAGCAATAGTTTAAGAATTTTCTTTTATATATACCATGCCCGATAATAAATAGGGGAACGCTATTATCAATCTAAGAATATAAAGAAAATGAAAGATTTTTTTTAGTGTAATCATTCTTACACTGGGAGGATGACCTTATTGAGTTTAGAGGTCGAGGATTAGGTTAAGAATGATGGGTGTATAATCATTAAGACTATAAACTATGCTCTGAGAGGTACAAGGATTGAAAGACGAATGATACTAGCTAAGAATAAAGATATCAACAGAAGGTAATACTTTGAAATATACCTATTTTAAGGAGAAATTATTGAAATTTATCCAAAATCATAAGTTTAAGATAATTATTTTTTGAGGAAAGTAAACACAAGATGAAATGAGCTTAAGAGCTTGATTATATAAAGAGTAAATTAGAAGGAAGAATGCTAAAGTACGAAGATGGTACCTCCTTGAATGAGTTCATACTTTTGAGAGTAGTTTGAACTCGACACCAAATAAGAATAAAAAGGGTAAACCCTTTATAAAGACTCATAAAGCCTAAGACATAACAATTGAGTGAGTGTCACATCATTAAAGGATACATTAGTAACCCTAAAGGAAAAGATGATGTAGCTAGTTGTGTAAGCAATAAATATCCTTCAAAGAATTGAAGGAGAGTTATGAATATTTTGTGATAGAAACATAAACAGTTAAAGGTCTACAAAGAAGATAGGTTATGTCAGATGAGGCCGATGCATGTAAGGAATCAAATATTTGAGGAAACCAGTTATTAAGTCTGATGATTAAAAGACAAATATAGATCTATAAACCTCCAGTAGTCATTTACAGAACTCAGAAAACAACAAAATATTATCTTATAGAAGTATGTGTTACAATCAATTGTATGAAATTTGGACTCATAAGGGTCTCGTTACCCTATAAAACAAGGTCTAGACAGGGAAGATGCCCAAACATTCGTGACATGATATGTTGTTCTGTCTCGAATTCTATAATAAGTTAGAACAAGAAAGTATTACAATACAGTTGTTGCGCGTGAGAAGAGATTCAAGGTACCTCTGAGTTAGTGCGTCACGTGTCTGAGTTAGTGCGTCACGTGAACCATCTGTTAGAAGAAAGGTGAAGCTCCAACTGAAGTATAAATATATATACAAATATATATATATATATATGGAGAAGAGTAAAATTGAGGCCCCACAGTATTGATAAGAAACTGCTTAGTGATTATGACTAACAAAGTAAAAGTGAGGATAGTCCATAATCAATAGGAAAACTATTAGAACAAAAGTAGAGAACTTCTACAAGTATTGACAGTAAGATTGATCTTTTTCCACTCAAACTCCAAGAGAATGGCGGATTACCCAGAAGAAAAATAGAAGATGTTAAATTGAGGAAAGATGGATTCCCCATAGTATTAGAACAAGTATATAAACAAACTATAGTTTCTACTATTGTTAATGATAACAATTTGGATAATGGAAACCCATTAAAAAAATGTTAAGATGACAGATTCTTAAGCCATTCCATATATCAAATTACAAGGTCCCCCACGACACTGTGATTATAACTGAACTGAATGCCTCCCTCTTAGAGGACATTATTATATTTTTTTTCTTCTCCCGTGCAGAGCCTGAGTTACCTCTCTCTCAGAGCATACTATAACATGGAATGTACTAAAACACATATAATTCGTATGTAATGCTTAAGTGTATGCAATATGACCTAATATAGTATACATAACATTAAATGTACTCAAACACATATAATTCATATGCACTGCTTAAGTGTATGTAGCATGACATAACATCGCATACAATACTTAAAGCATAAACATGCATATATAACGTGTGTAACTTTTTCTTTAAAATCTATTCATACTGTAGGCGAGATTCCTACTTACCTAATTTACAGAGCTGGAATCCACTTTTCACCAAACAGTCTATTCTCTTACTTGCTTACTTCTGAAAATGAACACTCATTTAAAGTGTAAGATTAACTCTCGTTTGCTATTCTATTTTAGTAACTTATGAAGAAAATCTAACCCTTTACTTAAGGCATGCATTATTTTCCTTTACTGAAGGATAATTTACTATAATGATCAATTTATTAAATCCTTAAAATCTTATTTTTCTTAATTGTCATTACAAATTTGTATTAAATTGATAATTCATTAATTATCGTATCCTTATAATAAGTCTAATAATTTAGTTAACTAATTTTAATAATTAATTAACCTTCTTATTCATATACTAAGTCTACATGAGTTAGTTAATTAATCTTAGTAATTAATTAACTTCCTTCACCAAATTAATTAACTTCCTTAACCATATTCTAAGTCTTAGATAATTTAATTAATTAGTTTAATAATTAATTAAATTATCATCCATAATACACTTTTAATAAACTTTACTTTACCTTACTTGACGGGCTCATAAAATTAAAGGTCTAGCGTATTGTTTCTTTACGATTTTTACTTACACGCTTATTTGAAAATCGTTAAGTTTTATTGAAAAACTATATACGACGTTTAACATAAACATAAACATAATTCGCGAATCTCATAATTAATGTATTTCGTGAAAATCATACACCTTATACGACTATATTAATTAAACTGTAAGCAAGGTTTGTACTTGCCTGGATTCCAAGCTAAGCAGTTCTGATAATATCTCGCTTGTCGTGACCTCCTGCGTATTCCTCAAAACTAATTCTGAGAAAACTGCAAGCACTATGAATGATCCTTGAGGAACATCATAGCATTAAACACTCAATTCTGATCTTCACTTGTTCAGTCTGAATCACCTCGATCCACGTACAACCAGTACCAGACCATTCTTATCAGAGTTGAATTTGACCAAACGTACGTCATCGTTGCGTTCATTACGTTGAAACGAGTCAAGATATGGTCTCAGATCAGCAAACGGACGTCGGGAACATTAAAAACTTAGACTTGCCAGAGTTGGCCACCCGTGGCAGCGCGTGCGGCGGCTCTGGTGGTTGGAGGGCAATGATACTTCGGCTCCCACTAGTTTTCGACCTCCTGAGTTCAATGGTGGAATCGAATTCACCAAATTCGGCCTCTAACTGCTCAGATCGAACTCAAAAATGTCGGTAAAATCCGGCGACGTTGATCTTGATCTCCGTGTATGGAACCTTAAAATTAGTTAAGGGTGTTTCTTACCCATTTCCTTCTAAGTATTTTAACACCAAAGTCATAACGATCCAACGGTTAGATCGTCAGAGCCACCTTTTATCTCTACGGACGACGGCAGTGGCTCCGTTTTTCGGCCAAACGGCGACGGCAACGGTGGCTGCTGGTCGGGATCTACTGGGCGTCAGCTTTTGAGTTGATTAGAGGGGCGGTGACATCCACGGCGGCCTGGAGAGAGAGATAAACGACGGCAGCGGCGCAGCACCGGCTGTGTCAAAAACAGAGGTCCAAATCTCAAATTGAGTAATTGACCATGAACGATTTTGTGAGAGAATGTGAGAGGAGAGAGAGTGAACGAGAGCAAGAGAGAATGAGAGAACCACAATTACTTCAATATGTAAAGTGTCTTATTAAGGCAAGATTACGTGTCTTATTAATTTCACTATGATAAGATCAAGCACGTAATCTTGTCTTAATCAGACACTTTACATAGTGAAATTATTATGATTCTCTCACACTCTCTCTCTCTTGCTCTCGTTCACTCTCTCTCCTCTCACATTCTCTCACAAAACCGTCCATGGCTAAATACTCAATTTGAGATTCAAACCTCCGTTTTTGACACAATTGGTGTCAATGCAAAGCTCTTGACGAGCTGAGCATTTTGACAGGTCGCACGACCCTAAACTCCGCCGGAATAACTCGGAATTGCCGGCCGAAGTTTCAAAAACAACCGAAACTTTCGATCACGATATTTCCTCCGTCCGACCTCCGATCGAGGTGATTTCAGTCCCTATGGACTCAGTGCAGCAAGACAACGAAACCCCACTCATTTTCATAGCTCAATGATGGCCGGAGCACCGCCGTCCATGGTGGCCAAAATCTTCGCACCGCCGCCGTCATTTTTTTCCCTCCGGGACGCAATGGGTGTCACCACCCCTACCATTAGATTCAGAGTTAATAGGCGAGTCGATCCCGACCAGTTTCAGCCATCACCGTTGCCATTTGGCCAGAAAACAGAACTCACCGCCGCCGTCGTGATGGTGTAGGTTGGTTCTGACGATCTAACCGTTGGATCGTCGTGAGTTTGGTGTCAAAACACTCATAAGATCATGGGTAAGAAAATCCATCAACCAATTCTAAGATTTCATGACCGGAAATGTGAGATTTGAGTCGCCGAATTTTATCGACGTTGCCGGTCCTAATATGTACTGTTACATGCCGAATGGTGTGAAATTGACCACACCAATGGACTCAGAATGGTCAATTTAGGGGGGGTAGGACCCAAGTCCATCGCGGAAAAACTCTCTGGGAGCCTCTGCCGCCGTGCACTACCGCCGCTGCCACAATCGTATCCCGACGAGGTGTCATTTCTCAGGCTATCAACATCCGTTTGATGATCCGAGACCATATCCCAACTCGTTTCGACGTGCTGAACGAAATGGTGACGTCCGTTCAACCAAATTCAATTCTGATAAGAATTGTCTGGTACTGGTTGCACGCGGATCGAGGTGATTCGGACTAAACAAGTGGAGATAAGAATTGAGTGTTTAATGCTTCGATGTTCCTCAAGGAATACGTAGGAGGACACGACAAGCGATATACTATCAGAACCGCTTAGCTCGAAATCCAAGCAAGTACAAACATTGCTTACAGTTTAATTAAGATAGTTGTATAAGGCGTATGATTTTCACGAAATACGTTAATTATGAGATTCGCGAATTATGTTTATGTTATGTTAAACGTCATATATAGTTTTCCAATAAAACTTAACGGTTTTCAAATAACCATGCGAAAATCGTAAAAGCCGATACGCTAGACTCTTAATTTTACGACGTCAAACACGGACCTCAACACTATTATAAGTCCGTCAAATGCGGTAAAGTAAAGTTTATTAAAAGTGTAATTAATTATTAAACTAATTAATTAAATTATCTAAGACTTAGAATATGGTAAAGGAAGTTAATTAAGTATTAAAATTAATTAACTAAATTATATAGACTTAATATATGAATAAGAGGGTTAATTAATTATTAAAATTAGTTAACTAGATTATTAGACTTATTATATGGATGAGATAATTAATGAATTATCAATTTAGCACAAATTTATAATGGCAATTAAGGAAGACAGAATTATGAGGATTTAATTAATTCTTATAATAGAAATTACAAATTTTTACGATTCTTAATTAAAAGGATAACTACGTTCTAAGGAATGATTTAATTCCTTAATGACTATGCTAAATAAAAATAGCGTACTAAAAGTTAATCTCACCCTATAAATGGGCGTTCCTTTACAGAACTTAACAATAAAGGATAGAAGATCTAAGTGAGTAAAAATTCTGCTTTAACTGGAAATCAGGTAAGTATGAATCTCGCTTACAGTATGAATAGATTTTAAAAAAAAAGTTACACATGTTATATATGCATGTTTATGCTTTAAATATTGTATGCAATGCTATGTCATGCTGCATACACTTAAGCAGTGCACATGAATTATATGTGTTTGAGTACATTTAATGTTATGTATGCTATGCTATGTTATACTGCATACACTTAAGCATTTCACACGAATTACATGTGTTTGAGTACATTCCATGTTATAGTATGCTATGCTATGTCATATTGCATACACCTTAATAAGTCAAGAAGAACTTATAAGAATAATCTCAGTTGAGTGTCGTACCAGCCTCTGAGAGGGAGGTAACTCAGGCTCCGCAAGGGAGAAGAAAAAAAATATAATAACGTCCTCTAAGAGGGAGGCATTCAATTCAGTTATAATCACGATGTCGTGCGGGACCTTACAAACCCTCACGTCCCGATCATTGCGCGCAAGTGGTACGAGCACTCGGGCCCATCAGTAAGAAAGATAAGATAAGATAATAAGACACTGATAAGACATCATAATTAAGCATAATCAGCTCATGCATATTTATTCATGTGTACTTACAGTTATTTTGCGATAGATAGTTCCTACTTGCTGAGCGAAAGCTCAATCAGATATGTTCATGTTGTAGGTAAGAAACCTATCAACAATTCTTGAAGGGCAATGGCGAACGGCGGACGAATGGTGGAGATGGGAATAAATACCGCTCACACTTAAATCTTCCGCAGCAAGTTTAAGTAAAATTATGTATATGTCTATATGATTCAAAGGTTTCAAACATGTATGTTTGAAAAGTATATGTACATATGTATGTTAAGGAAACCGAGATTGTAGCTAACAATCCTAGTCTTGAGTATTTAAGTTTTAGAACGTTGAAACAGTGCATGCAACAAATAAACGAATTTTAAACATGACGATTTAAATGATTGATTTTAAAAGGACTTTAAGATGTACTTGAATTTAAGATTTCTCACGAAATCCGTTTTAAAGTCAAATTAGATGGCCTGATTGAATTGGCTAGTTTTAGAAAGACTTTTAAAGAGTATTTGAAACAAGAGTTCAAACGTTCTAGAAGGTTTTATCTTAATTGAAATTAAGAAAAGTTTTAAGAAATTTAGTGATTCATTCCTTTAAAATTATTGTTACAAATTATGAAATTATTCCTTCTTGTATTAAAAAAAAAATGTTCCGCAAGTTTTAAGAAATCTCAGTAAGTACAAGTTAATTTCAGCTACAGTGGCGGCCTCCTAAGAGGGTCGTCACATCTTGACCTCTGGGAATAGTGTTTTCTCTGCTGACAAATTAGAAAAACAGTCAAAAGTCATGCTGGTTTGAAGAAAAAATACCTTTTCCTCATCATTCTCAAGGGTGTCCCTGATTCCGTCCACCTTTGATGCCAATCTCAGCAGCGTGCACCCACCACCTACCACAATACCTTCCTCAACAGCAGCCTGAAAGTCAGAAAATGTGAACGTTAGCTCGGTCTTTTTTTTATGTTCCACAAAACACAAGGAAAATCTTAGCGGGGATACAATGTATTTAAACATTTTGACTATGAGACGTGTAAAATTAGAATTACCTTTGTTGCATTAAGAGCATCTTCAACTCTCAATTTCTTTTCTTTGAGCTCTGTCTCAGTTTGTGCTCCAACCTTGATGTTAAAAAAACATTCCATGGAATTGAGATTTTCAAATTGACTTGTGTCAAATAACATCACGAATCACACACCTTTACAGGTGCCAAAAGTTTACCTGAATCACGACAACACCACCAGATAATTTAGCGATCCTCTCATTAAGTTTTTCCTTCTAATAGTCTTGCTCTGCAGCCTATAAAACAATACCAAAAAATCAGTCTTCAAACAACTTAAAGGAATCCAAGCACACAAATGATTTATCTCTTAGGTATGTGAATCCAAGCACACAAATGATTTATCTCTTAGGTTTATCTCTTAGGTATGTGAATGTGATAGAGAATTGTGATGCAAAGAAAAGCTGTACCTCAATAAGATTTCTGATCTGTGCAACTCTCTCGTTAACTGCTTCTTGGGTGCTTCCATCACCAACAATAGTTGTCGTATCCTTGGTAAGAACCACCTTTGAAGCCTGACCGAGAAACTCATTGCCTACTTTGTCCAAGGTGAGCCCAACCTCATCTCTGACCACAGTTCCTGCATGACAATTGAAAAGTCACATTGTGAGCAGAAAATTGGAAGAAATTATGTGAGTGCTATCAAAAGGTAAACTGTGGATACAGGACGATTTTGGTAAAGTGGATGTGAAACAACCTCCGGTGAGAATGGCAATATCATCAAGGTATTCGCTCTTGCGCTCTCCAAAACCAGGAGCTTTCAGGGCAGCAATCTTTAGCGTCCCTCTAAGCTTGTTCACAACGAGAGTTGCTAGTGCTTCTTGTTCAATGTCTTCTGCAACTATCAAGACCGGGTATCCACCCCTGATGGCATCCTCCAAAACATTGACAAGGTCCCTTGCATTTGTTATTTTCTTGTCAACGAGAAGCAATTGCGTAGACACATGCCCTGATCAGTCTGTCAGTGACAAAATATGAACCTAAAGGCTAAAGTCCAATACAATATCTTGCAGTTCTCATACTCCACTGCCATTTTCTCAGTGTCGGTGACAAAATAAGGTGAAATGTAACCACGGTCAAATTGCATTCCTTCAACGACATAAAGACTGTTGTCAGCACTTCTCCCCTCCTCAAGGGTCACGACACCCTTCCGACCCACCTTTGCTCCAGGCTTCAGCTATCATGTTTCCTACTTCATAATTGTTTCCCGCACTAACGGCGGCCACATCTGCGAGTTCACTGTCTTCAACCTGCAAGTGTTAAGTACTTGATCAATTGAAAAATCTTTACCAACAAATATCAATACACCCACAAACACCAATGTGACCAATCACGACTAATATCTCAAACACCATTCATTTACAGCTCACCTACCTCCTTTGAAATCAACTTCAGTTTAGACACCAAAGCTTTGGTGGGCTTCTCAATACCTCGTGTGATGAGAACAGGGTTCGCTCCAGCAGCTACATGCTGAATGAATGAAACCGCTCAATAGTGGATAAGACCTATTGCTTAGCTTTTATGGAGGTAGTTCAGCTTTCAAAACAAAATACCAACCTTGACTCCTTCAGCAATAAGACCCTATGCAAGCACAACAGACATAGTTGTGCCGTTGCCAGCCAAGTCATTGGTCTTAGCAGCTGCTTGTCTCACTAATTTAGCTCCAATGTTCTCCGCTGGGTCCTCCAGTTCAACCTGGGACAAACAGACAATATTCAGTTAGCAATATTGCACACAACGATACTTGAAACTGGTTAAAAGAGATAAATTCAGGGAACTCAAAAGTTTATATAGCATCGCACAAGTCATATTTAAGTTGAACACGTCATAAGATTTGTCACCAAAACCAAAGGTTCCACTTGGGTTGTAAATTTGTAGCTTGGTCGAAGTAGGTAAAATCTACTCATAATAGTTCCCATAAAATGTTTGATACCGGAAGAAACGCGCAAGGATATAACTGACATAAATAAATTAGACTGAATTACAACTTCAACATAGAAAACTGGGGATATTAAAGAGGTAGATTACCTCTTTTGCCACAGTCACACCATCGTTAACAATTTTGGGGGACCCATACTTGCTCTCAAGGACAACATTCCTGCCTTTAGGACCAAGGGTCACTCCAACAAGATCTGCGAGCTTGTTGACACCCGTCTAAAAAAGATTCAACAAAAACACAAGTATAAGAGAAATCCAAAACAACAAAGCCAGGTAAAGAAACAGCAGTAAAAGAAAGTGTCTTTTAAACGAATAAAATTAAAACCCACTTGTAGTTTCTTAATGGCAGAACCATCCTTGTTGAAATGCAGCTCCTTAGCCATGGCAGAAATCCTTGGAGAAGGCGTTCTTCTAACAACATTTTGCCTTCTGATTCTGACAAAAGAGCACGAGGAAATGGCGGAAGACGATGACAGCTTTTGGAACTTCATATCCGCAACACAACCACATAGAGCAGCCAACGAGCCAGCGGACGACATGGCAGCAAATATAGATGCTATCTAATCTCTCTGTAGTTATCTGCCAACATACACAAATCATCATTTTATACCAAACAATCTGATAAACCAAAATCCAAAAACGACCCAAAATCAAAAAAAGTATAAGCCATTTCCATTGAATAGCTAAACCCACCAAAACAAATATGAACCTAGCTTCACTTATTTGCTTCTGTACAATAATCGATTTGTGAACAACCCTTCACTTATTTCCTTCTGTACGATAATCGCTTTGTATTTCACAAATCTAAGCTATTGTATTCAGCAATAAGGAAGACAAAGACAAACATTAATCTAGCTATAAGCACGAGTGACTTCCCTGACTTACTACAGAAATCATAAGAAAATATGTACTTCACCAGTCTAAACCACAATCCAGCAACGACAGAAAACTAAACATGAGCATCGAAACCAAAACAAAAAAGAAAATATAAAATGAAAGTTCTTCCCCGGTCCAAATTATCGATTATAAGACAAATACTGCCAATTTTAGCAGAAAATCCAATCACGAAAAGAGCAAAAACGCTCAAAATAGCAAAAAATAGAAGAGAGAGAGAGTCTCGCATTTCTCAAACATTCGTAGAAATTTCGAGCTGTAATATAAAATGGCCTATGCTTCTCGAACTTTCTTTTTTCCTTTTTCGAAAATACTTCTCGAACTTTCGAACGTTGACGATATGTAAGGGATAGTTTATAATAGGATCATTTAGTTAGTGTAGTTCATGTATTTAAAATTATTTTTATTTTATGTATATATTTTATAAAAAAAATTACTGTAAAGAATCATAGGTAAAATTAAAAATAAATATAAGAAGTAAACATTCTCTTATTAATGTATATAAGACAATCAGATTTACTGATGTAACATTCATTAAAATATAAAAATAATTAAATATTAAAAAATAAAAAAATAATAAATAACTTCAATTTAAAAATCCTAAAAGCATTTCTTAAAATTGTAATTTCTAAAGAATTTTTTTGAAAAAAAAAAACCATCTATTCTCCTCTGCTCCTAACAATTTCAACCTCTGACGAAAATTCTAATCTTTGCTCCAAATTTCCCTCCGAAGGAATCACCAAGCGCATATGCCAATAAGCAATTTCCTGTTTAGATTTCAAATTGAATACGAAAAACATAAATGCACAATACCAACTCAATTACATTTCAAATGGTAAGTCACACGATTACATCCATAACCCAAGGGAGACATTTTCATATAAAAGGTAAACTTGGATAAAAGGGATTTTTATGCAGAGCATCTGAAGCAATCTATGAAGGATCTCAGGATAGAAATACCACTTCAATCTTCAGCTGAGTTCACGTGGAGGGCGGCGAGCCGGTGAGGCCGCTTGGCTGGGCTCGCAAAGGGGGCAACAGGATCGTGAGGCTGCGTCTGCTCTCTCTAGCCATTGCATTTGTGGATCGCGACGAGGCTCGTGCAAAACGGCACAACGATCGGCGAGGGTCACCGCAAGCCCAGCTACAAACCGGATTAGCTGTTGCGAGACTCCGCCGCACAAGCATTAGATCCACCATTGGGGGCGGCTAGAGAAGGAGTTTGGTTTTTTTTTTCCCCTTTTTTTCTGGGGAAATCGTTTAGGCCATGACAGGGAGGTTTTTGTTTTTTGTTTTTTTTTTTTAATGTTTTCTTTATTCAGTTTTTAGTATTTAATTATTTTTATATATTAAATTAGAATTTAGTGGCTTTAATTTGTTTTTAATGAATGTCACGTCAGCAGATTCGTTAATTTTATACAAGGATTTAGATGGAATGAGCAGTTTGAAACGTTTGCTATAAATTGAGGGCTATTTTGAACTATTTTAAAAAAATGAAGAGACATTTTAAAATAAGATACATAATTTAAGGATATTTATCAAAATAATCCTTTATAATAATAAGTGAAATGCATATCATTTTATCACATTATGGTCTCGTTTGCTTCGCATATTTGAGTTTTAATTTGAGTTGAGATGTGATATTTTCTGAGAGTTTTTAACTGTAGCAGAAAATGTGATATGGCGGATAGCGATGATTTTTGTTATTCAAAGTTTTGGGTCCAGTTACATAATCTTCCGTTAGAAGGAAGGTTATCACGAATTGGAGAGATGGTTGGTGATATTATTGGTAGTACGGTGTCGGTTCAACAAGATGATAAAGGACGATGCTGGGGTCAGTATGTGCGTGTAAGGGTGGTCCTTGATATCACTAAATCAATTCGTCGCCGAGTCAAAATCAGATTGGGTGATGGTGAATCTCTAGTTTGGACGGATCTACGGTATGAAAAGTTGCCGGATTTCTGCTATGGCTGTGGGAAGTTTGGCCATGGAACCCGTGAATGTCCGGCTGAAGGGGTGGCTGTTGTGACAGATCTATCGATCCTTCCTTATGGCAGTTGGTTGAGAGCACCTAGAATGGGTGGTGGAAGTCACTGCCGGGTAGAACGGAGGCCGGCTCGCACCCACGGCGATGATCTGTCTCGTCCGCTTCGAGGAATGGAGATTCCGCAAATCTCGCCCTTAGTTTCGGGATCACAACAACGTGATTTGGTGGATGTGATTGCAGTTACTGAAAATCTGGCGAAGTCAACGTCACATTGTGGGAATGTTCCAAAATCAGTTTCTGGGACGGATGTGGCGCAGAATACGGTTAAGGCGTTATCTCCGGAAACAAACAATGATTTGGTGAAGCCAAAGGCTATTATGAATGACGTGGCAAGTAAGGGATTGAAATGCAAAAGGGATGTTTGTGAAGGGTCTGATAGTTCTTTGTACGTG
>NW_010358179.1:294286-305052 GCF_000414095.1 Morus notabilis | reverse complement strand
TGTGGTTTCCATGGTGGTTTTTATGTTGACTGTAGTGGTAGGAGTGGAGGTCTTATGCTCATGTGGAAGGAAGAGGTCGAAGTTCATATACAGAGCTACTCTCGGTCCCACATTGACTGTCATGTTCGCTTCCCCAATGGTGTGTGGTGGAGATTTACCGGTTTTTATGGCAATCCGTCTAGGAGTGATCGACATCACTCTTGGACGTTACTGTTACGGTTAAAGTCTCTCTCTAACCTCCCTTAGGTTGTAGCTGGCGATTTCAATGAAATCTTCTTTCTTTCAGAGAAGGAGGGTGGAAACAATAGATATTATCCCAGTATGAACCAATTCCAGGATACAGTGGAGAGCTGTGATCTTGTTGACTTGGGTTTCGTAGGTCCTAAACTTACTTAGGATAATGGGCAGGAAGGGGGTGCTCATATACGTGAAAGACTTGATCGGGCTCTGGGGTGTGATGAATGGATTAATCTCTTCCTACACTATGGTGTTCGCAATATGGATTTCTACGATAGTGATCATAGAGCATTGTGGTTGGAGTTGGTTCGGGATAGAAATAGGGCCGGGAGGGGGCCCAAGAAGAGGAAGTGGTTCCGGTTTGAACCTTTCTGGATGACTGATGAGGATTTTAAGGATACCTTGAGGACCTCATGGGGCACTACAGGATCGGTGGGGGACTGTGATGGTTTTGGGAGGAAGCTTCGGAGTTGCGGTCGAGACTTAAGTGGGTGGAGCCGCGTAAAATTTGGACGCATCACGCGGCGGGTCCGTAATTTACATTTCCATTGAGAGGATACGAAATGCATTTGCTTTGGGCTATAATCGAAGACGACTTCGGGAACTACTGGTAGAGCAAGACCGATTGTTAGCCCTGGAAGAATACTACTGGCGTCAACGCTCTCGGGTTGAATGGTTAAGGGGTGGTGATAAGAATACTAAATTCTTTCACTCAAAAGCTTCTCAAATGAAGAAGAAAAATGAAATCAAAGGTCTTGAGAAGAGTGATGGGAGATGGGTGACGAGTGACCATGAGGTTGTTGAGGAGATCAAAAAGTATTTTGCTGAGATATTTACGTCATCCGGGACTGTGATGGTTTTGGGAGGAAGCTTCGGAGTTGCGGTCAAGACTTAAGTGGGTGGAGCCGCGTAAAATTCGGATGCATCACGCGGCGGGTTCGTAATTTACATGAGGAAATTGAGAGGATACGAAATGTATCTGCTTTGGGCTATAATCGAAGACGGCTTCGGGAACTACTGGTAGAGCAAGATCGATTGTTAGCGCTGGAAGAATACTACTGGCGTCAACGCTCTCGGGTTGAATGGTTAAGGGGGGGTGATAAGAATACTAAATTCTTTCACTCAAAAGCTTCTCAAAGGAAGAAGAAAAATGAAATCAAAGGTCTTGAGAAGAGTGATGGGAGATGGGTGACGAGTGACCATGAGGTTGTTGAGGAGATAAAAAAGTATTTTGCTGAGATATTCACGTCATCCATGCCGAGTTTTTTGGATATAGAGTCCGTAACACAAGCAGTGACCTCTTGTTTATCTCCTGGAATGTGTTCTATGTTGGAGGAGCCTTTCACGAGGAAGGAGATCCATCAAGCTCTCTTTGCTATGGGACCTACCAAAGCCCCGGGGCCGGATGGATTCCATGCGACATTTTATCAAAAGAATTGGGATATTTTAGGAGATGACTTGACTAATATGTGCTTGCGGGTTCTCAATGATAATGCCCCTTTCCAAAACATGAATGCGACTAATGTTGTTCTTATCCCGAAGATTAAGGAAGCGAGGAGGGTGTCAGATTATCGACCGATAAGCCTTTGTAATGTCTCTTACAAGGTTATATCCAAGGCGTTGGCTAATCGATTGAAACGTGTTCTCCCTTTGATTATCTCTCAAGAACAAAGTGCTTTCGTCCCGGGTCGGCTAATTACTGACAATGTGCTTGTGGCTTTTGAGGTCCTCCATTCCATCCGACGTAAGGTTAGCGGCAATGTGGGCTTCATGGGTTTGAAACTAGATATGAGCAAGGCCTATGATAGAATTGAGTGGCCTTTCCTTGAAGGGATGATGGAGAAAGTTGGATTTGGGCAACGATTTCGAGGGTTAATCATGAAATGTGTTTCCTCAGCTAGTCTTTCCTTTATGATGGGCAATGAACCTCGTTGTTCGATTCGGCCAAGTCGGGGGCTTCGCCAAGGTTGCCCTATTTCACCTTACTTATTTCTTCTATGTGCGGAGGGACTTACTGCATTACTCAAGCAAGCGGAGGTTTCTGGAAGGTTAGCAGGGATTGTAGTTGCTTGCGGAGCACCGAAGGTAAGCCATCTCCTATTCGCCGATGACTCTATTATTTTTGGGAAAGCTAGGAAAGATGATGCAAGGACAATTATGGAGATCCTTGAGATGTATGCGAAGGCGTCGGGGCAAGTGATCAATTTTGCTAAGTCAAAAATTACTTTCAGTCCCAACACTAGGGAAGAATCAAAAGATGAGGTTAAGGGGTGTTTGCGGGTTGATGAGAATAGTCTCTCTTATGATAAGTACCTTGGGTTGCCCTCTTTTGTCGGTAGGAACAAACGGGCTATTTTTAATGCAGTCAAAGATAGTGTTTTTAAGAAGCTCAAGCTTTGAAGAGGAAGGCTATTCTGTATGGGAGGAAGGGAAATCTTGATTAAAGCAGTGGCCCAAGCTATTACCACGTATACCTTGGGTGTATTTCGGATCCCTCAAACTCTTTGTCAGGAGATTCAAGCTATGATTTCACGGTTCTGGTGGGGCGGCAACGGCACTGAGAAGAAGATTCATTGGGCAAAGTGGGAGCTATTATGTCGTCCTAAGAGAGATGGGGGTATGGGCTTTCGTGATGTGGGAGCGTTTAATCAAGCACTTCTGGCGAAGCAGTGTTGGCGAATCCTTTCAAAACCTTCCTCCTTGGTGGCCCTGATTTTTAAGCCTAAGTATTTTCCAAAGGGTGATTTTCTTGATGCTTATATTGGACACAACCCCTCATATACTTGGCGTAGTATATTATAGGGATGAGAACTGTTGAAGAGTGGCATCCGTAGACGTGTTGGTTCTGGGAAATCCATTCGATGTTTTAAGGACCCTTGGATCCCTAGACCTCATTCATTCCGTCCAATTACGGCAGTGACTGAAGAAACTGAAGATTGGTTGGTGGAAGATCTTATTATTAATAGGCAATGGAACCGGGAGCTAATTCGTCATATTTTTCTCCCTATTGATCAAGAAATTATTCTCAACATGCCTTTGAGTTGTGGCTCTAGTGAAGATCTCTGGGTGTGGCATTATGATTCTAAGGGGCTCTATTCTGTTCGTGCCAGCTACAAGCTGGCCATGGGTCTAAGAAATTCGCCTAGTAGTTCTGGAGGGAGAGGGGATAGTGTGTGGTGGAGGAAACTGTGGGATCTTCATATCCCGAATAAAATCAAGAATTTCATGTGGAGGGCAGCTTCCGGTTTTTTACCAACCTTTGCCAATTTAGCAAGGAGGGGGATTAATTGTGCAACGAGATGTCAGTGCTGTGGTGAGGAGGAGGAGTCTACTTGGCATGCTCTATGGATGTGTCCTGCTGTTATTCAGGTGTGGGAAGTGAGTGCCCTTTGGCACAAGTTAGAGCCTCTCAACACTGGAGGTTTTGAAGCTCTATGCGTTATGTTTAGCAAAGAAGCAACTGGAGAGGATCTTGAAATTTTCTGTGTACTGGCGTGGGCGATTTGGGCGGCTCGGAATCAATTTGTACATCACCGAGTATATCGGGAGCCGATGGAGATCCTAGGTACAACTGGGCGGACAATTGCTGATTTTCAGAGTTGTTGGGATCCGGCGGCCAAACATCGGACTACGGTGCCTGTTAGTGAAGTACGCTGGAAACCTCCGGCAGCTGGACTTCTGAAGCTTAATACTGATGCGGCAGTTCGAGAGGGTATGAGTTCCATTGGGATAGGCGTTGTCATCAGGGATGGGGAAGGAATAGTATGTGCTTGTCTAGCGAAGCGGATTGCGGGTTCTTTCTCACCTTTTTTAGCTGAATGCATGGCCCTTCGGGAAGGCCTAATTTTCGCACAAGAGCAGGGGTTATCCATCAGCGTGGCCGAAGTTGATGCTGTCCGTGTAGTTCAAGCGGTCAAGGAAAGCTTAACGATGGGCGAAGAAGGTGTTATTATAGAGGACATTGTTCGGTTATTATCCTCTATGGGGAGGTGGGAGTGCTTTCATATAAATAGGAGTGGTAATAATGTTGCTCATGTTTTAGCTTCTTTTGGTTTTAATTGTTCACATGATTTTGTTGGGGTTTATATGATCCCTTACTTTGTATCTTCAGTTGTACTTGCCGATTTGGCTGTTTAATTCTAAAGTGGTTTTCGTGTTCAAAAACAAAATAAAACGGCGACGTCACTTTTTTATTCTTTTTTTTTTTTTTGATAAATTTTATCAACACTCCCCTCAACAGTGGTATTTTTAATCTTGCTCCCGAACTTTAAAAAGCGGTTTATATATTTCTCAAACTTTAGGACGTTAATTATAATGCTACCTTTGTTACTTAAATGCACGGAAAAAAATTATTCATTTGATAGTGCTTTCAAAGTAATTTTTGTTTTGAATAAAAAAGGTTAAATGAGAATTTTTCGAGAAAGGTGCCGTTGGTTATTTTTCTTAAAGATTATTTTAGGTATAAAAAAGTGAATTGTGTGGGTATATTTATGAAAAAATGTATTAAATTATAGTAAAATACAAAATGAAAGCATGTGAAAACAACTTCAATCATTTTCTATTTTCTTAACAAAAATTTGTTTTTATTTTCAAAGTATCTACTAATCAAACGCTATTTAAAAAATAATTTTTTTTATATCAGACGTGATGCCAGATACAAAAGATCAAAATTTAGTTGAAAAACTGCAATTATTAGAAAGGATAATCCTACAAATCTAAACTTCTTATAATATTGAATTAAAAAAATTGAATCAGAATTATTTTTTTAGCTTTTCTCTTCAAGAAAATTGCTACTGTGAGTAATTTTTTTGACGTTTTCATGTGTTTGTTTAGTTAACCCTCGTTTGTTCACATTTTGAACCGTAATTCAAACTTTTTTATTGCAGTATTTTTTTTTATAAAAATCAAATTTATGTTTAAATTTTTTATTTAAACCTACGACTCAAACAGTATAAAATTCTAACAATAGGGCTCCAAACACTATTTTCGCAAAAGGCAATATATAAGAGCATAAAGCATGAAAAAAAAAAAAAAAAAGACGCATAACCGTGCTAAAAACTAATAAGGATGATTGAATTGTGTAATTTAAATAGTCTGTATTTATTTTATAATTATTTGCTTTAGCTTATTCTTAATATTTAGAATTAGATTAGTAATTATCTTGTATTTTAAAGTTTGTATTATTTTTAATTATTAGTTTGAGTTAGATTAGAAAATAAGTTTTTAGTTTAAATTATTGAATTAAATTAGAATTTACTTTATTCACACACAGATGTGTATATATGTTACATTCTCATGAATGAAAAATTTGTGTTATCATTTTTTTAAGTCTAATCTATTGAAAACAACTCACAAAAGAAATGTTTTTGCTTTAATTTCAGTCGCTACTATAGAAGCCGCATGCGACATCGACAATGGGATCCATTATGCTGTTAAAGCTTATTGTCGTTAATGATTCAATGGTCGATTTTTTTTTTTTTTTTTAAGGTTAGGAAGATTCGTATGGTATTGTTTATGTTGAAACTAAATTATACCTATTTAATAGACGTTTAGTTCATAGATTCAGAATCGTGATTCAGAACTATTCTCGTTTAATGTGTGTTTTTTATGAGAAAAAAATACTGTAAAAAATTATAAATTAATATTCAAAATCAAGAACGAATATAGAAAATAAACATCCTATTAGTGTTTTAAAACATATCCAATAAAAAAGGTTCGTATGTTACCTATCAGAAACATTGAGTGGTCGTTAAGCCATCAAAACTTATAAGTAGAACAGGCTTGAGATTAATAAGCTCTCCTCTCACTTAGCCTCTCTCCACACACATCACAAAATGCCACACCCCATTAACCATCACATAACCCTCACAAGCACTTATATGAAGTGCCCACTCAACATAACGGGCTTAATTGATTTTGGGCACATTGAGCTTATATTAATTATGCTAAGGGCAATTTTTAGAAGTACTCGCGAAATGAAACTTTTTTATTTTTATCTTTTAATATTAATCCATATAGGGGTAGAGTTTTTAAAAAGAGTATTTTTAGTAAGTCATGCAGTTAAGGAGGTAGAATCTGTAATTTTCTATTATGCTAAAGAGGTTCTTTGGACCAGTGGGTTGATCGGAGTATTTAGGAGAGAGGGAGTTATGTTTCAAGTTAGTCAATAAAATGAGTGTCTATCTCATTATAGATTGATATTTAACATACATGCATAATTAAATTCTCAACAACAAATTATTATGCTTTAATTCATATTAAAATAAATTATTATGATTATGAAAGTCTGCATAAAATATTTTTATCAATTAAAACCTAGTTTTGAGTTTGGATGTATTTTTGGAAAGTGCTTTGGTTAAATTGATTTGAAGTGTAATTTAAGAAGATGATCGTCCCTCTTTATTCCTATGGGGAACAAGGCCTATATAGGCATACAAAGTGGTTGTATAATGGTCTTAAAAGTTGCCTTGCCTAAAACTAAAAAACGACGTCTTGTGTGGACATCTAACAACGTGTCGTTTTCATTCCTAAGAATAACGACATGACGTTTGTTGCGCCTTGGAACGGCTGGTCTTTTTTTTTTTTTTCTCATTTTTACTTGTAGTGTTTCTAAGATTATTTTAATAAATGCCTCCACATATCGACATCGTTTTAAAATACTCATATTTTTTGGAATTCTTTTAAAAAAAACCGTCTCTTATTATACATATCCAACGAATTTACCGACGTGACACACCATTAAAAGTTTAAAAAATGATATTTCAAGACCGAGAACGAAAGATTTTATCAAATAAGGCATCCGACTGATCATTTCATTCCATAAAGAAGAGGAACACTCTTATTTGTTTGTTTATTTGTGTGTTTCTCTTGCTGAAGATATTTCCAACCAATGGAGGATCCATTTTTATTGTTCGATATCTTCAATATGTCCAATCCTTGAGCACTTGATTTCTCCCTTTTGTTCCATAGTATCCTTCTTGGTGGTGGTTCTCTTTGGATTCCAATGATTATTTTTCCCACCTAAAAAAGTCAAATATGAAAAATAAAATCAATAAAAATACTTTAAACTAGTAACTATAGAAAGCTATAATAATTTTGGAATTCCTTCTAAAATTTACTTTTCTATCAAGGACAATGGTACTTAAGTGTAATGTTCCCTTAGTTTGTTATGTGATCTAAAAATCCGTTAAATATAATGTTCCTATTAGTTCTAAACAATTAATTAAATGAAAACATGTTTTCTCTACCCAAAAACGTAAATTGGTAATAAAACTATATATAATGTGTCCATCATATTTTCTGCAAATTTATATATTTAATTATTATGAACTGCTAGTAATATATTCTAAATGAAATCCTTATAATAAACGATCCTAGAAGTAAGAAGAACACGTTTGTTATTAATGACGCTTAAGTGCTGCTTATTTGTTAATAATAATTGTTTCTAAGATTATTTAATAAAAAAAAAAGCTTCCAAAATTTTAGCTCAGCAGGAACATCATTAATGTTATGTTTATATGTCCTCTTTACATTGCTTCTTTGAATATTTTCTGAGTAGCTTTGTAACCTGAATTTTTTTTTTTTAAGATATACACGGTCTTGAAAAAAAAAATATTGTGCATATTTTAATTAAACATTTATTTATATCAATTAGCGTGTTTTAATTAACTAGATAAATATAGTAATAAAACCAAATCGTATGAGCTTTGAATTAATCAGCCTTTTAAACTTCCATAAAAATCTTTAATTAATATTGAAAAATTGATTAAGAAAATATTCGTATTAGTTGGACTTTCCCATATTAAAAAAAGATTGATGAATCAGCGGATTTGAAAACAACTGTATGGTTTCCTAAAAAAAGAAACAAAAACAAAAACAATTGTACACTTAACACAAATCATGCGTGTGTATACTGTATATATAGGGCCCGTTCACTTCGTTGATTTGAGTTTATAATTCGAGTTGAGATGTGATTTTGTGTGAGAGCTTTTTACTGTAGTAAAAAAGTTAGATATGACTATTTCTGAGAGCTTTTTACTGTAACAAAACTCGAATTCTAAACTCGAATCGACGAAATGAACGAGACCATAGGTTGTCTGATGTCCTTAGACAGATGTAAAACATGAGACTTGCTTCTTATTATCTTATTACCATAACGAGAAAACAACAAAACCATATTCATTGCACGAAAACGTGTGGCTGAAAAGTTAGGGGTG
This sequence comes from Morus notabilis, assembly GCF_000414095.1. Classification (NCBI taxonomy): domain Eukaryota; kingdom Viridiplantae; phylum Streptophyta; class Magnoliopsida; order Rosales; family Moraceae; genus Morus; species Morus notabilis. Next base: position 296,599 of record NW_010358179.1, on the reverse strand, counting down.
TTTGAAATTTGTTTTAAAATAATTTTATTTTTTATATGAAAATAAAAATGAAAACGTTTTTAATCTCAGACATAAATTATTTTTAAAATATGTTTGGTAGTTTTATTAAAAGATTATTTTTAGTGTAAAAAAACTCATTAATGTCTTTTTTTCTCTCTATTCGAGAGAGGAGAAAATGAAAATAAAAAATAAAAACGATTAAAAGTCATTTTTCATTTCTCTTTCATTTTACATTAAACTAAAAAATTATTTTCATTTATGTTTTTTGTTTTTATTACACAAAATGTTGTTTTAGAAACATTTTTATTTTTTCTTTTTTAAACAACGGAATCAATTCCAAACACAACTTAAAATTCTTGAATTAAATGCAAAACTCTTCTTCACGAAGAAACCTATTTGAATAAAAATGAAGAGTTTGAATACGGGCAGTTTCAGAAGAGTAACTAAACAACAAACTTATTTGTACTGGATTTAATTAATTTATATCCAAAAATACCCGTTCGGTTCCCCATTTAAATCGAAATTTAAAATTTATGTTCAAATTTATAAACCTAACAAGTCATCATTTATTCAACAATTTAGAATTATGTGATTAACATGTTGCATTTAGTCATCAAAAGTTATGATTTGAATTAATTTTTACTGCTTTTTTTTTTTTTGTAAGATTTAACAACTTACTATTTTTCTTCTTGTGAGGAGCAATAATCTGTGGGTGGTGATTGGGAAAAATCCCAGTTGCTGCTTTTTGAGTAGTTTTCTCTTGAAAATGATTACATTTCTGAACTGTTGCAGAAGGAGGAAGAAACACACCAGTCCCTCCATAATTTGGTGCAAAATTAACGGTCGTTCCTTGGACTCTAGCTACCTGATAATGATATTTGCCAAGTGTAATTATTTTGTGAATTTTTTCCCATCTATAAACAAGAAAAAAAAAATAACATAACACTTACATTATATAATGTAGGGGTCCCACATGGCCATTACCAATAGTCGTAAAATTCAAAATCTACGGTCCACGTATAGGATTAAGATTACGAGAGGCATTTATGAATTGCACCGTTGGATGTTTAGTTCATAAATTTAGAATTATAGTTCAGAATTATTTTTAATTTATGTATATTTTTTTATGAGAAGAAATATTGTAGTAAATCACGAACCATAATTCAAATTATAATACAAATCTACCAATAAAACGCATAATAACTTTATAAGCGCGGTTTGATTATAATCATAAAATTAAGATTAATGGTACCTATGATAAGAGCACCGTCACTGTAAAATATCCTACTTTTTAAATACCATATTGTATCTGGAAACAAAATGAACTAAAAATATATATATAAAAAATTGGCGACTAATGAACATTCAATATATAACTTCAAAAAAAAAAAAAAAACATTCAATATATGTCTTCCAGTATCATAGATAGCAAATAGATCAAAGCTTCATTTATTTCACCGATTGAAATTTAAAAATTCACATAAGTCACATCTCAATTTAAATTATAAACTTGAATCGGGTGAATTAAACATGTCTCAAATTTTGAGGTTTTAAGTTGAAGTATTTTGTACCTGACTTTGAGTGGTTGGCTGAAATATTGGATTGTATATGTGAACAGGTCTAGTAAGTTGTTGGAATGAAGCATTAGTATGGTAAACACTGGGAATTCTATTGCCGTTTGGCTGGACAGTTGGACTAGGAAATCCACAGTAATAATAAGGCTGCATTTGTGTCTGGCCAAAATCCAAGTGAGGTCTCAATAAGGGGAAAAAAAAAAAAAGAAAAAAAAAAAGAGAAAAAGAGAGATATAATTATAAATTAAAATAATAAGAAAGAACTTTAAAAGAGTCACATGATCAAAACCTGAGACTTGGGCTTTGGTTTTGCTTTAGGCAAAGATGACTTCTTTGGCCGGTGAACCAAATGAACAGTAATATTATTAGCCATAGCCACATTGGTAGATTTGTCATTAAAGGGTGAAATATGAGAGTCCTTTTGAGGGCTAATATTTGAAGAAATGATTTCATGGAAAACATCAGAGGGTATCCAAAGCTCTCCATCCTCTGGGTTTGGAGGAGAATCTGTCATGAGTAATTTCACAAACAGAGAAGTATGAAAACCAAGATAGACCAAGAAGAAAGAAGAACAAGAAAAGGCTTAGGATTGTCACTTTGGAGCCACTATATATAAGAGTGCAGATTTGTAACCGCCAAGGCTTTTGTTAATGAGTGGATGGAGAGAGAGAGAGAGAGAGAGAGAGAGAGAGAGAGAGAGAGAGAGAGAGAGAGAGAGAGAGAGAGAGAGAGTGTGAGT
>NW_010358179.1:292590-294240 GCF_000414095.1 Morus notabilis | reverse complement strand
TTTTTGAGAATTTCAAACATGTTGCTTTTAGCCCCTTTTTTTTTTTTTTACCTGTTTTGGTAGGAAATTAATTAAAGATATTTTAGGCTAATTGAGGAATACATATACGGAAGTTTTCCTTTTTACCTTTCAAAGTAATTAATATACATTTTTGTAGGTTTGTGACATTGAACTGATATATAAGAACACAATGTAATTGGCTTCATTGAATGCGAACAATAAGGTGTTTTAAGAATGTTTTTGTTCTCCTTGAACAAATTTAGTATTATTCTCAAATTTTAAAGGTTTCAAATAAAAGATTAAAAATAAAAGTGTTTCCTTTTTTTTTCCTTGAATTAAAGAGTGTTATTTTCTCTTACGATTAAGATTGGAGAGGACTGAGTATTAAAGAAATTGTGACATCTTTTGGAAAATGAAAAACCAAAAGTCTCATATGGAAAAAGAGAAAAGCAAGCCAAGTGGTTTATATGCAAACATGTAGGACTCGTTTAGTTTACTGATTCGAATTGAGATATGATTTTATGTGAAAATTTTTTATTATAATAAAAAAATTAAATGTGATTATTTTTTAGAGTTTTTTACTATAATAAAACTCAAATTCACAAGGAGTTAAAAGAGCTCTCTTTTTACTTGTTTACGTTTCTCATATTTAATTTAAATCCTTAATTTGATCGGGTTTAACCAAAAGTTATATATGCTATAACAGTTGTATTTTTTTGTAACAATTGCATCTATTCATGAACAGATACGATTTTGGTTATAAATAAATGCTCCAATTTGAGTTCAGTCTCATCTTTTGTTCTGAAAAGAATCTGATCAAATTTGTTGGTGCGTTGTATCTAAGAGGTAATTTGTCAGAAAAATCCATTAGTAAACTTTTGTAGTAAGGGTAAATAAAACTTTAAAGACAGTAATCATTATGCTTCAAACCCAATTTTGTCTTTAGCTTTCTTTGCTTTCAAACAGTTTTCCACCCATGTTCTTCTACACTGAGGAGGTTATTTAACCGTGTATGGCCCGTTTAGTTCGTTAATTTAAATTTTTAATTTGAGTTGAAATGTGATTTTATTTAAAATTTTTTTATTATAGTAAAAAATTTAAATGTGATTATTTTTTAAAATTTTTTACTATAACAAAACTCGAATTAGTGAAATGAATAGAGTCATAGTTTAACTAGGTTAGAATTTTGGCAACATTGAAATAGAGTTTTATTCCCACATTGACTAAGAAACAAAGAGGGAAGTATCTAAAGCTTATAAAGAACCCAAGATTTTTGTTTTAACTTGCACTAGTTCAAAGCATTTCGAGTATTAATTTCTATTGCACTTTGAAATGCGACTTTTCACTTTTACGAAAATGATAACTAAGGCTTAGATATTAATTAAGGAAAACATTGGCCCTGTTTGTTTCCGTTTTCATTTCTATTTTCACATTTTTCGAGACTAAAAAATGAAAACGAAAACATAAAATGTGTTTGGTGTAAAAACTTTTAAAAAATAAAAACGAAAACGTTTTTATCTTTTCTGAAAAACTGAAAACGAAAAAAAGTCATTTTCTCGTTTTCGTTTTCTTTTTTTGAAAACGAATTTCATTTTTTTTTCTTCTCTCTCCTCCACTACCCACCACCCCCGACTGCACCCCCCCTCCCCC
>NW_010358179.1:283199-292459 GCF_000414095.1 Morus notabilis | reverse complement strand
CCGCGGATTATTCCCGTTTTGATGTATATATAATGATGTTTATTTAATATATTTAATAATATTATTTATTTAATATAATATTATTTAATATATTTAATAATATTATTTATTTAATATATTATTATTTTAAATATTATTACATGTTTTTAAAAATTAAACCACCAAACTCAGTTTCAATTTTTTTTTTTAAACTGAAATTAATCTCTGAATAAAACTACCAAACGCATTTAAGAAATAATTCCAAAATGAAAATGAAAACGTTTTCATTTCTATTTTCATACAGAAAATAAAATCATTTTGAAACCAATTCCAAACGCACCCGTTGTAATATCCGAAAATCATTTTTTTGTTATCCATGCTGCATAAATCGCCTTGCCAATACTTCTTGAGAATTTACACTAGCCTATGAAAAGTCCTAGTATGTACAGATGGAGCATTTAATTAAGATTTTTCTAATGAAAATTACTTATGAGATCAAGTATGTGCTTATTCCTAAAAATAAAAAAATAAAAAAAAAACATGTGTTTTCATTCGGAATAGAAATTGGAAACTCCATACACATACTTATATAGGTGTGCTTTTAATGATTACTTTAATATTTACTTATCAATAAGTATTATTATTTTAGCTGTTAGATTACTTATATGGGTGTGCTTTTAATGATTACTTTAATATTTACTTATTAATAGGTATCATTATTTTAGCCGTCAGATTTTAATCTAACGGTTATAATAAATTATATAGTTAATAAAAAAATTTATGATAACTAATGGAACTAAATTCTTATCACATTACGTCATTAGATTTCTATATTTAGTAATAATTATCGATGAAAACGTAACAATTAAAAACTCGTCCATACTTACATATATATATATATATATTATACTAGTTAAAATTGCACGCGTATGCACCTGAAATTTTGTTAGTAAAAATGAAAATCATATTTATTAGAGTCTCATTTATAGAAATAAAAAAAGAAAAATGTATAATAGGATAAAAAGGATATGAATGAAAAAAAAGATGATGACAAGAGAGAGAGAGGGGGGGAAAATGAATGAAAATTATAAAGGGAACAAATCTAGACAAAAATATGTATGAGAAAAAATTATTTAAAAAGAAAATTAAAGAGAAGTATAATTATGAGGGTCAATTTGAAAAGGAGGGAAAAAAGAATAATAGGGCCAAAAAGATAGGATTAATTGTAAAAATTATCTCTAAATTATACCCATTGTAATGCTTTATCTTATTATTTTTAAAATGTAACATTTATTTTCTTAAATAATAAAATGTTAACTAAAAAACTCTCTCTCTTAAATTTTTTTTAACAAAATTGACATTTAATTAATTTTTTTAAGGATATTTTTGTAACTCTATTATTTTAATTTTAATATGAATCTTAAATAATAGAGTTGAATTTAATATGAATCATTTAATTGGTACAACCGCTGCAAAACTGTCGTGTGAAACCCATTTAATTATAGTACAAAGAGATTATAATAAATAACATATTTTTAAAATTAAATTAAGTAAATAATATATTTTAAAATACAGCTTAAATTTATAATTAGTAAAAACATTGTTTTTACGTAAATCTTTTTTTTTTATGAATGGTAAAAAGGATTTTTTTATGTAAATAAAGATTTTAAAGATATTTTATGATGTACATTATTTTTTACTAATTATAAATAATTATTTACATGATAAATGTAAATTTATGTGAGAGAAATATAAAATGTGAATTTATGTGAAAGAAATATAAAACAATTTAAATTTAAAATTGTATAAGAAAAAATACGGTGTTAAACAAATTGAATAGTTTTTAATATTGAGCATTATCAAGTAAATACTTTTTTTTAAATAAAAAATTTATAGCTCTTCCTCTCGTATGAATAAGGAGTATAGTGTGGATCGGTAGACAGAGAATTGAATGGGTTTATGCCGATTGATCTGCCTTAGTTCCCCACTTCGTCTTCACCGTCTTTCTCCGTCTCCACCGATTCTCCTCGCACTTCCTACGCTATCTCTATCTTTCCCATATTACCCTCACCACTCGTCTAAATTTTCACCTCTGACACTCCTCCTCGTCCCACAAAAGCGTCTCTTTCGTTGCGTTCAATCCTCGTTTTCTTCTTCTTCTTCTTCTTCCTCCATGGAAGCTCCTCCCCAAGGTTACAGGAGAAATGTCGGTATCTGTCTAATCAACGATGACAAAAAGGTCATACAATTCTCTCTCTCTCTCTCTCATGTGTAAATGTGTATTTGCTCATGTACAATGTGTTTTTTTTTTTTTTTGGGAGGCAGATTTTTGCTGCGTCGAGGTTGGACATCCCGGATTCCTGGCAAATGCCGCAGGTAATTGTTGGAATTGATGGCTGAATCTGAATCGCGTGTGTGTTTCTCGACAAAGTTAGGATGTAATATTGAATTTATGAGAGATTTAGAAGAATAACACAGTTTTTTCATGGATGATTCTTTTAATTGTTTTTTATTTTTACTTTTGTGGAATATAATTTTCCGGATTTTATTGTATGTTCCAATGGAAAGTTGTATATATTTGTATATATGTATATATAAAAGAAAACAGCGTCCATTTGGACTTTGTTTCAAATGGAACCATGTTTGTTTGTTTTCTTGTTGATTATTATGGCTATATTATCATTTAGTTGATGATGGAATTATGAAGAGGAAGAACAAGAAACTACACGGTAGAGAGGAGAAGATATCTTCCTAAAATGAACAACTGTAGAGGGAGAAATTAAACAACATTCTCTCTATTTCAATAAACAGTGAAAAAAGGAAGTTTCTAAAATTCTTTTCGCATAGGGAAGCCCAGAATTGAACTCTATCCTATAGAAAGACTTTGGCTCGGGACATATCTGCAAAAATTCTAGTGTTCCTCTCTAGAAACAATACGCAAGATATAGTCGCAAAACCAAGCATTTCCATGAAGCTTTGCCTCTGCAGCCCTCACCAAAGGCAGGAAATCTCTCTATTAGCGAGGAAAATGTGAAAGAAAGGAATTACTCAATAGAAACCAGCCACTATAATTTCTGTATAAGGGCTCTTGGACAGTGTTCCTATTCCTTGAGGTAAGGGTGCAGTCTAGGACAATGTACACAAGGAGATCGTAAGGAGTGGCGATATTTCAAGTGTCGGTTGTATTGAACTGAACTTGCCATCTTTCAAGTTTTTTACCCACATTTGTTCAGCTTTAATATGTGAAGATATGGAAATTGTCCATACTGGAGTTTAAGGCTGTTATTAAAATGTTTGTTTTCACAATCTTAAGTTTGATATGTTGCATGATTGGATAGACATTTGAATTAGCATTGAATTTAAATGTGTTTGAAAGGGTGGTATTGATGAGGCCGAGGATCCAAGAACCGCAGCCGTCAGGGAATTAAGAGAAGAGACAGGAGTGAGTTCGGCAGAAATTCTTGCAGAGGTACGTCTTTCTTACTGTTGAGGAGATTTCTTTTTTATTGTTTGGATGACTTCTTTGAATTGCATTTGGTTCAAGACTGGAAAAGTTGCTTCTTGGTCTTGTAATTGTAAGAAATGTTTTTCCGTTTTTGTGCTACTAATTCTTCAAGCCCCAATATGCTTTGATGTAAATCTTAAACATTAGCTTGCTCATTATTATTTATCATTCTGTATTTCAAAGTGAAATATAGGTTTCCTGTACTCAATCTTCAATGTGATTTATTGCGTGTAAATTTTAACCATTATGCCATATTGATGTGGTGAAAGAAAACCACCTTCGAAGAATCCTTGACATGTTGATATAACAAAGGAAATTGAATGATAATATGTGGGTACAAGGCACCAACACACAGAATGAGTATAAAATGTTCATTTTATTGTGTTTTTTGGTTCAAGCAGAACATAACAGAAATGTATGCGTATTTTTTTAATTAATTTTATGATCAAATTACAAGAAATCCCAAATAGATTCTAGGTCAAATAGATTGTGGGTGAGTACATGTGGGAAACCCGATACTCAAATAACTATACAAGGTTGCTTATTCCAAGTTTCTTTCCTTTTGTTTTGGATGTTTGAATTCCACTTGTTGTGTGTTCTGTCCTTTAATTGGCTGCCTTGTAACCACTGATCAAATGCGAATATTAAGCCATTATTTGATTGAGCTACCACATCACTAGCAAATTAGTAAAACCTGATTTTTTTTTTATTATTATTCTTTAGATAATTTTCATGCATTTGAGGTTTTGGTATTAAACTAAAGATTAACTAAGATCTGTTTAAAGTTCTACGTGCCTATGCTTTATGAGGTTTTAACATCTGGATTTATTGAAGTTTTGTCCTTTTATTTTTCTATATCCTCAATTTAGTTTTGCCTAACAATTCTCTTGCATCATCGATTTATATTCTGCATTAGTTTATTTTTTCTGTTCTGTATTATAAGTAGTTATGTTTCTTCCCACACTTCTGCTTGATCAGAAGGCTCAGGAGTGAGTTCTGTGCTTCTTCACTGTATGATTACATCTTGTTTTCCATTTGGCTGGATTATTTAGGCACCATACTGGTTGACATACGACTTCCCGCCAAACGTCAGGGAAAAACTTAGACATCAGTGGGGAGGAGACTGGAAAGGCCAGGCGCAAAAGTGGTTAGTACCAGATTTATTCCTTTTCTAGTTGGACTAATTGCATGTTGTAGCCAGAAAATCAGTCTACAATATTAGCATTAATACCTGTTAACTGGCAGAGAAAGTTATTGTAAGTTTCTAAAGTTACTAACAACTGACATACATAAAATTCTCATCTCTTTCTTATCTTGTTTAGTTGCTTTACTTAATATTGACATGCATATGTGGCATTCCTTGTTAAAATAAACCTTCCTTCCGAGCACGAAAAAAGCTCTTAAAAGGAATAGTTTCTACTTTAACCTCTACCATTTTCTTTGGGGTAGTAGAATTATTTCTCCGTTTTGGATATGCATATGTTGTCTGCGTTTAACTAATTTATTGTTGCCATTGCTAAAAAAACAGGTGTCTTTTCAAATTCACCGGAAACGATGAAGAAATCAATCTTTTGGGCGACGGGACTGAAAAACCTGAGTTTGGTAACTGGTCGTGGATGTCGCCAGAACAAATAATTGACCTTGTGGGTGATACATCTTCCCCCCCGTTGTTCCCCCTTCCCCCCTAGATTCATTTAAGTTGTCGCCCGACTTACATCATTTCGTCTTCTCCTACTATCATTGCAGGCTGTTGATTTCAAGAAGCCCGTTTACAAGGAAGTTTTAGCGGTTTTCACACCATATCTTCAATAACCTTGAGTGAAAATACTATTTCTTTTACAAAGTGAGTAGAAAGCAAAAGTAGTCCAATGAACAGTCATATTTAAGATTGTATCTGATGGACATAATAGCCGATAACCGTCCCATTTCTATTGTTCCTTTGAAGTGGCAAATGAGCTCCATATGCATATGCTACCATGAGCTGATTCAAAATTCGATGTTTCATGTTAACGATTGAAAGCTCGCAGTCAAGTGCTCTCAACAGCCTACAAGGAAGAACTAAAGCAACTTGGGACACCGGTGCGGTGCCGGTCAAAGGCCATCCGATGCTCAAGTTTGTAGCTTTGGAATGATTTTGACAGTTTTGGCACGCACAAGGGGGCTTACTTTTCTCTTTCGAAGGCATGGTATTTATATATGAACGTTGTAGAGCTATGGTGTTCACCACGTACACAGGTCCCGCGTTTGTTGTTTAAGTATTAAAAAAAAATGAGTGAATTAATTAATAATAAATAAGAGTGCATTTTTTTTAAAGTGATTTTTTTTTTTTAACACAGTTGTTAATATTGTTTTTGTTATTTTTTAAATCATTCACAATTAAAAAAATTAAGGAAGCAAAAAGTTCTTGTTTTCAAATTTTTCTTCTAAACAAAAATTTGTCAATTAAGGAATCCCTTGTTTTTGATATTATTTTTGTTCCAACTTTAAGGGTCCGTTTGGTTTACAGGTTTAAACTAGTGAATCTTAATTCTAACTTTTGAAATTTAACTTTTTTATGAGAGAAAAACACTGTAGTAGAATTAAACCATAGGTTTGAACCCACGGAACAAACAACCTCAAAATATTTTAGATTTTAGTCTCTAATTTTCAGAGATTCAGTCAAATATTTAACACTTAACTGATTGAAGAATTGAAATTGAAATAAAGTAAAACTTCGAAGACTAACTATAGCACGTTTTATAAATCAAAGACTAAAATGGGATTGAGGGTAAACTTCACAGGCTATTTGTGAGATTAACAAAAAAAAAAAAAAAAAAAAAGTTGTTTCATGGAAAGCACTGATAAATCCATGGATTGAAAATACAACCAAGCAAAATGGCACACTAACATTTCCAGTTAATCAATCAGTTGAACATCTCAGTCTCAGTAATCATCAAGTTCATCAACTCATTATACTTAGCAGCCTGCACAGACCACATGCAAGCCTCAGCTTAATGACAATTTCGTGGCAATATCAAGCAGCAAGTCTAGCAGTTTTCAGAATTCTGGGAGAAAAGGCTAAGACTATTATTCATCAGACTTTTCAAGTATCTTTTGTATGTGATCAGTAAGGATATTGGCAACAATATCAGGGGAGTACTTTCTGATCATGTCTTCCCTTGCCTTCTTTCCTCTAGCTTTGGCTTCCTCAATGTTGTTCATCACACGCCTCATCAAAACCCGAAGCTTACCGACTGAAGGCTCCGCCCAAAGATGCCCTCTAAAAGGCCCCTCCGTCACTTCACTCATCCTCTCCGGTGGCAATGGATAGCTATTTTCCTCCGTCATGTACTCAGTTGGTCCCGACCAATTGGTCGCAATTACCGGCAATGACATGGCCATCGCTTCCACAATAGGTCTCCCCCACCCTTCTCCTCTTGAAGGAAGAACAAACGCATCAGCCGCCTTATAAAGACGGGGCAAATCGATTTGATCTATGTGGCTGTCAATGACATATACCGGAGCCCAACCGGTCACAGGCTTTTCCAATCCAGAATTCTCCACGAACTCCACAATCTTATTCCCAAAATCACTATCAGTGTGATACGGGTTTGTTAACAGATACAAAGCCACACCATCAACACCAGAGAATTCTTCCAAATAAGCCTTCAGCAACACATCCCATCCTTTCCTGTACTCCCACTTAAAGACACTCAAAAACACAAACTCCGAATTCGATTTCGGTCTCCGGGTTGGTCCCCCTATTACCAAACTCTCAACAGAATGAAGATTCAAAGGCTTGTACTCAAGTGGGTCAAAGAACTTGACATCAATAGGCTGAACAATTTTCACAACCTTGGATGGATCAACCCCACTTTCTACAAAAGTGGAGACATGAAATTCAGTAGGCACCCAAACATAGTCCATTCTGTTACATCGCTTAACATGTTCAGAATTCACCCTATCCGTTTCAAACATCGTCCGGCCGATAACCGCCTTGAAATTTTGGTAAACACCTGGTGGGCATGGTGAAGTTTCAAACAATGGAGGATACCAGGCGCCGGGCTCACTGTGGCATATCACAAGAGTCTTATTACTCATTGTACATTCTGTGTTGTAAAGCTCAACGGCCAAGTTCTTGGTGGGTCCTGGCAAACCTTCCCAGAATTCTACTGATTCCAAATCACCATGATGATCAATGGCAAGTTTGAAAGATGAGTTTTTGATGTGTTCGTGAAGGGCCAAGATGTATGACCAACTTTCTGAACTGTACCCACCACCTGAGAGGAAAGGAGCCATCCATAGAACACAGTAGGGAGGCTTGGAAATGGGTTTTGGAGATTGTTTGATTCTGGGTTTTTGTTGAGTGGGGGAGAGAAGGGCAAAAATGGTTTGGAAAAGGTTGGGGTTTGATGAGAATGTGTGTTTTAGGAGTTGGGTTTTGTAGTAGTTTGTGTTGTTTAAGGTCAAGGAGATTGCTAAGAAGAGAATTAGGAGTGGAAGTATGTAGAATGCGAAGGCTTTTTTCAATTTGGAGGTGAAGGAGAGAGTTTGATTTGTCTCTGGTTCGTTAAGAGGTCGCTGGTTTTCATGCGAGTCCATTGCTATGGAGAGTGAGTGAGAGAGAGTAATGGGATTTAACGACTTACGGCCATTATTACTTGTGGAAGACCAACTTTCAAGTCGATTTTTTTTTAGTAATAAAAAAAAACACTTGATTTTGAGATGTTAAGGCGGAAAGATTCGCGTCATGCCTAAGTTGCTTTAAAAAAATAAAACCTTAATCATATGAAGTTTTAAGACTTTATACAAGTAAAATAAATTTTTTATCCGTTAAATTTACATAAAAATACATAAAAATTAAAATAATATACAGATTTAACGGTTAAAAAAATTTAATCTACCAAAAAGTCGACGCATTAGAGAATCTTCCAAAGTTTTAAAGTCTTAATTTACATTTATATCAAATGAAAAAAAAGTACACCAACAAGATGAAAATCTTATCGTTTAGAATTGTTCTTGGTGTTTTTATTCCCCCTTATCCTAGCAAAGAATTTTTCCTTTTTATAGTTTGCAAGACTTTTTTTTTTTTTTTTTATTGTTGTATTGCGATTTAGAACAAAAACGGTGTAAAAAAAGAATTATATTAGATGTAAATTTGGAGCTAAATATTTAGGCATGACCATTACAAAACTCAATTCGTTGAACCCTTGAGGCTAGAGCGTTGTTAAGCTTCTTTTTCGTATAGATAATGCCAGAGACAGACGGGATCCATCCTTTAAGACAATGTCTAGTACGCCTCAATCTTACTGCCTTTGACAGCGTCACGTTATTATGAAATTGACCCCAACATTGGATACTCAAGCTATGGTATATCCTTGAATAATATATATATATATATATATATATATATATAACGAGCATGGTTAACGGAAATTAGAAAGATTTTATTTGATCAGCACCATAATCCCCCCTGTTTGTTTGGAAGAGACTTCCTACGGTCTTTACAATTTCTTATAGCAATATACTTAGAGCCTGTTTGTTACCGTTTTTGTTTTCATTTTTCACGTTTGTCGAAGCAAAAAATTGAAAACAGAAATGAAAAAATGCTTTTGGCGAAGTTTGTGTTAGAAAACAAAAACAAAAACGTTTTTGTCTTTTTGTGAAAAACTGAAAACGAAAAAAATACGTTTTCATTTTCACGTTTTCGTTTTCTGAAAAACGGATTTCAGTTTTTTTTTTCTTCTCTCTCTTCTCTAGCCGAAGAAGACGCGGGAGAAGCGACGGCCAGCGTCTG
>NW_010358179.1:280687-282982 GCF_000414095.1 Morus notabilis | reverse complement strand
ATATTTAATATTATTATATATTCAATATATTATTAATTTAAATATTATTACATGTTTTCAAAAATTAAACCACCAAACGAAGTTTCAGTTTCTTTTAAAACTGAAATCAATCTCTGAATAAAACTACCAAACGCATTTCAGAAATAATTCCAAAATGAAAATGAAAATGCTTTCTTTTCTATTTTCATACAGAAAATAAAATCATTTTGGAAACAATTCCAAACGCACCCTTAGTTTTTTAATCAGAGAAACATTTGTATTTTGATTTCTTAATGACACAGGAATGTATTTATCATTATACTAAGAACACAAGTTTGGTGCAACTCATTGCATGTTATGATTCAGCTATGGAAGAAAAAAATTCATTGTTTTATTAAAGAAGGAAAAATAATATTAATTGTGAAAAAAAACTATCATGACACATCAAATGTTGACCTCCTTGGACCTTAGTCTTATAAAACATTTTTGTTCGAGGCAGTAAACTTCAAATACTGTACTAGAGGCCTGTTTTATGATTTTCGTCTTTCAAACAAAATTCCCTCGTGCATTTGATAGATTTATTTTGCCATTTTTGCTTCTAATCTTTGTACTCATTCAGATTCTGTAATTGCATGACGTAGCATTACAAACTAGCTTAGCAGAAGCAATATCGTTCTGTCATCTGCCTTTAAGAAGGGTCATGGGGTGTAACTCTTTCCACTGCATGAATCCATTAAGCCTCAGCAAAGGTAAGTTTCGACAAAGTACTCGTCAATGTCGAGAGATTTTATTTGTTGGACCAGTTTACACTACGCATCATGAAATCGCATGTCAATGCGTCGGTTTAGGGGGAAGAAAATACAGACGTCAAACTTGGCATTCTCTAAGTTGACACAAACGTAATCCTGAAACGTAATTTAGTTCCATCTGCTTACAGGCATGTTTATTCATTGTATGTATATACATTTTGCATCTCCGGCTTCAGGAAAATGACAAGTCGACTTTTGCGAATGAAGTGCTTACATTAAGCCTGCAGAAAGGATCAGGCATTACAGTTTTGCCCAGAAGCGGGTTAAGCTAGCTTCAATTGATCCATGTGGTTCATCTGTTGGCAAATAAACATCATCTTCGAACTGCACAAAGCATGAACTGATTAATCATAACGGAAAATATATTCATTTACAATGCCGAAGCTGAGCGTGCACAATACAAATAATCTAAATGCATTGTTCTTCCCACGAGTAAGGACTAAGGAGATATTGGAAGCAAAGAGAAAGGCTACCTTCACAATACTACTATCCTTGCTTGACAGATTAACAGGTAAGAAATGGAGGTTTGGCATTTTAAGTTGCACGGATGATATGTCGGGAAACCTGAAAATACAAAACATTGAGAATTCAATTTAACATTCTGCCGCATATAAGAGCCAGCATATGAGTCTGTATGCAACTATCACGGAAGTGACCTGTTGAGAGCAGCCTTTGCCATTTGATAAAGAGTACTTTGAACAGATGGGCTATAGACACCCTCTTTTGGAGGACCCAGAAAAGTGTCCACCAATACTTTTTTCACATCCAGATATCTCTCCGTAAAGTAAAGCGGCTTTTGAGGAATGCTAGAGACAGATTCATACGAGTACCTGCATCTCACACATCACATAATCATATCGTTTTATTCTCCATAGAAAGATGAAATTGTTATTGGAACCAAGGATTTCATCAGGCATTATGCATTAGAAGGAACGAAGAGTGAACCAAATATGAGTTGCCGTTCTTGAATCATTGAGCTCACTAATCATGGATAGATTCATACCTCCAGGATGCAGTTACCTCTGTTGCGAGAATCCTCTCTTGTGTCTCAGGAAGGGCTGTGTATTTATCCCTAATAAACCCCTCGAAACCAGACTGATGATAGAGGGGGAAAAGGAAAAAGAAATGAAAGTAATCAATAGACAAAGTAGTGCAGGTCAAAACAACAATTGAAAATTGCATTTGAGTGCATTCCCTTATTATATGTGCTTTAAAATGTTTGTTAAGCGTCAATGTTTCTCACTGTTACAGTTTTTGGTGTATGGATCATCACGCCCTTAACTATAATTTCGGAGACAGAAGATGAGAGAGGGACAATCGACTCCTAGTGCTTATTTTGACTATAAGAATCGTGCAACAGATAACTTACCTTTGTTGTCTTAAGTAAAGCCAATCCTTCAACACCAGAAGTCAACTTTAGTAAGCCAGACTTCTCTACTATTACCTCTGTTGTATGCCTTTCAGATCCGAGTTTAAAACCTTCAATGGAGAAGAAAAAAAAGGGGGG
>NW_010358179.1:276511-280589 GCF_000414095.1 Morus notabilis | reverse complement strand
GGGGGGTGGGAAGACAATTTTAAATTAAAATTAATCTTGCTAACTTTCAAAATAACCAGTGGTTTATAAAGAACACAAATTATAAGAAAAACTCAGGTTGAAAGAAACAAGGATTAAGAATGAGGAATCGGGACAAGGACAACAATTACCTAGTCACTTTGTGCAACCAATTAATCACGAATTGAAATATTTTCAAAAACTCGAGGACAACTTGTGTTTCATTTAACATGCTTATTTCTAAACTTATCTTTTAAGAAATTAAAATTCAGATAAATGAACTGTTTTATTTGGGGGAACTCCCCTGGCCTAGTTAATAGATAACTGCAATCTTCTCACCCCTCTCAAGAAAGGAGGAGCGGAAGCCCTGAATACTAATTCTAAGCAATCAATTGGTCACCAAATAGCCTGAGAAAGGCTGAGCCTTACTGCCCCAGGTCAAATATTAAGTCACGTCAAGACATGTAGAATCCTTGAAACGCAGCAGGGTAGCCGCTGGGCTTGGATGAAAGGCCATGTCACTAGTAAAGATTACATGATTGCAATTACACAAGTCACAAGTCCTTTTGCTACTAACAAACTACCACTTTCAGAACACTTCATCAAGCGAGTTTTAGCCATAAAGACAATTAAAACTTGAAGTGCTTTGAACTGTACTTTAAGGAGTAATGGAATCAATAAAAAACTCAGAAACTAGAGAGTTTCTCATTAAAAGAATTCATCACATATTTAATTCACAAATGACACATTTTTTCCCGCCCTAAGACTATGCAGGAATCCAAAACTAACCATGATTATGTGGTTGACCATCTACATGCACACGTTCCCAAGGCTTTTCAACTATCTTTACAATGGCAGCATATACCTGCAAGACAACATGCATAGAATTTTATCAACTAAAGAAATACTTGCTGAAATGTAAGGTATTCAGATGTCAAAAATTAAAAATGTGACAGGACGGATTAAAGAGAATGCATCCCTTTACAGATCAATACTCAGATTTGGACTTCTTACTATTGCTATCAGACATGCATTGTTCCTGAAAATAGACTTCCTAGATATAATTACTAGAACAAAGTGACAGTGTTTATACTTAAAAGAAACCACCAAGCAATCAGATAGCAGCACATGGCTATAAGATTTGTCAATCACAATAGCATAGAATCCCATTTAGCACTTGAAATCATAACTAACCAAAGGCAAAAATATGAGAAAAAACCGAATCATATATCAGAAGACCTAACATTTCCTAATGTAACCGACATGCCAAGAACCCCCAATGTAATTCAAGGATAGAAATACAAAAATAAATAAATATAAAAAGACAGCGATAACATTAATTTCTCTATTATATACAGTACATTTAGTATAAACTATGACAAAACAGAATACTCTGACTTACCTGCCGGTAAAATGATGTGAAGTGTTTAGCTAGTTGAATTGCAAAGTCCTCAGCTGAAAGTTGTCCTTTACATTCCTTTGCTTTTACATATACCTGTACAGAAACTCAGTTAAGCTTAAAAAGATATGTGCATGGCAGTTTTCTACTACCGTAAACTGTTATAGGACAAAATGACTATATGCTCATATATGTTAGAGATCTCAAATCGAACTACAGCTCTTCTGTACATGCTTCAAATTCTTTTTTTTTAATAAGAAAACTTTCTTTCACTGAAAATGATATTAAGCACAAAAGAAACCGGAACTTCAACTTCAAAATTAATAATGCTTGAACATTAGTTTCTTTTAATGAACTTGTTCACATTCAAGGCACAGAACCCGGTGCTGAAAGTCTGAAAGTTCTAAATGAAATATCTTTCTTAGTGACGTGCTTCACATACGGCACGCTTCATTCATGATTTAGTTGTTAAGCTCCACTGGAAGGGACTGAAACAATCAGTCACGAGAGCTTTGATGACGGTGTTAATCCTGCATTATATCAGGTCATAACACCGAAAACTACCATGCTTTTCAATACTACTCTTCCATTAAAAAAAAAAATACCCTTTTCAGATTACCACAAACCAAAAAAGCTTTGACATTTCCAGGAAAAAAAAAAGGGTTTGACTTCATATATTCCAAAATCCAACTCCATTGTCTGCATGTGGAAAAATGTGGGTGACACAAGCTAGAAAAAGACCACACTCCTAAAGATTCACACCCTGCAACTGTAGACCACTGAGGATCTGGAGCTAGAAGCTTGTTCTAAGACATGATTCAAAAAAAAAAAAAAGACTTGATTCAAGTTCAATAATTCCAATTAAATAGGAAAGTCGTACGTTTTAATATTTTATCAATCAGAATAAAAAAAAAAGAAAAAAAAAAAAGAGGAGTTTCCAGGACATCAGACGCCGCAGAAGTTTATTAAGACTAGACTAGAAAAAAGAATATTAGTGAAAAGCAAATGTGAAAAAGGCCTTACACTACAATTAATCGTATTATTGAAATTCTTTCAAAATGTATATATACAACTCTGTTGAAATTAGATACCACCTTAATTTCTTTTATATTAGTCATAGTACCAATCTTTTGAAACAAAAAAGATCTGATTTGAGTTTCGACAATAGATTCTATAATCCATACCCACAAAAAAAAAAAAAAAAAAAAAAAAAAAAAAAAACGATTGATACGAAGAAAAGTATGAAAATAAAAATAAAAGAAGCGATGCAGTTTTCACTATCATTTCTAGTCTAGTCTAGGTTAAAAAGAACGGACGACACGTAGCTTTCATCCAACACAGTCAAAAATATTCAGGATCAGGAGATCAAAACAAAAAGATTAACAAAAATAAGCAAACAAATCAAATCAAAGGAAATGGAAAAGATGAAAATCAAAATCGTTACGGTGTTCTTCATGGTGTCGGTGGCGACGATGTCGGAATTATCATCGCGAAAGTAGGCGTTTTGGCAATCGGAGAAGAGGCTGATGCTGACGCTCCACTCCACGACGGATTGGCGTCCGTCGGGGTTCCGCCACACTCTGGCCACTCTCACCCTCGCCTTGCCGTGCCTCTGCTCGAACTTGAACCCGTCATTCTCGTTCGCCATGGCCGATCAATCTAGAGGCAGACGAAGAAGAAGAAGAAGAAGATGATGTTTACCAAGTTTTGCTTTTTGGTTGGCGCTCACTTGAACAGAAGAGTTCTTTTGTTTTTGTTTTTGTTTTTTTTTTTTTTTTCTCTTTTTGGGGGTTATATTACCGGAAATAAATGATACCGTGAATACTAGGTAGCAAAAAAAGAAAAAAGAAAAAAAAGATACTGTGAATACTGTGGGTAATAGAATTGTTGGTGAGTTCTGACGCGAGGTAGTTTGGAGATGCTCACCCTCGTTTCAGGGCGCGTGAGGGAGTTCAAATGCCTTAGGCCATCTCCAACCCATTTTTCTATTTTAGAGTCGTTTTACTTCTAAAATAAAGCTTCTGTTTAGTTTTTTAGTTGTTAGTTTGAATTTTATTAGTTTAAATTTTTTTATTTGATAAAAAAATGTAAATTATGTGGTTTAAATTATAATTTGAATTGACGTTTAAATATATAGTTAAAGTTTTAATTTAAATAAAAAATAAAATTCGAAGTGTGAAAAGTAAAGAGAATATGCACTTTTACTGTTCAAAAATAGTTTAAATAATTTGACTTGAAGAGATAGCTAAACTCTAAATTATACTGTTTAGTTTTAAAAAATAATTTTAATTTTTTAGTAATTAATTAATTTCTTAGAGATTAACTCTTATTGTTTTCATTTTAGTTAAATTTTAATATTTTAATATGATGCCACTGTGACGACCCTCCTATGAGGCCGCCACTGTAACTTAAACTTTAACTTGTACTTACTGGGGTTTCTTAAAATTTGCGGAACATTTTTTTTTTTTTTTTATATATAAGAAAGAATACTCTCATAATTTGTAACAATAATTTCAAATAAGTGAATCACTAAATTTCTTAAAGCTTTTCTTAATTTCAGTTAAGATAAAACGTTCTAAAAATATCTTTCAAACAGAGCAGCATTTGAACTCCTATTTCAAATACTCTTTAAAAGCCTTTCTAAAACTAGCCAATTCAATCAGGCCATTTAATTTTGACTTT
>NW_010358179.1:212298-273665 GCF_000414095.1 Morus notabilis | reverse complement strand
GTGAGAGGAGAGAGAGAATGAGCGAGAATAAGAGAAAGAAAGTGCAAAAACCCTAAAAATTTCACTATATAAAGTATCTGATTAAGGTAAGATTACGTGCCTGATCTTATCCTCAATTATTTCCTCTAAACAGATTAAATTTATACTGATTAGAGGTAATTAGTTTAGCTTACGTAAGTTAATCTACTACTTACAGTCCAATATCAATTTCTGAATAATTCAATATTGTTTTATATTCTTACTCGCGTAATATTTCAAACTGTTTCAAGTCTTGAAATTAATTTTAGACTGAACAAATTCTAAATTTTAATTTTCTGTATTCTATCCCGAGAATGACGTTTCTGACAGTGTCAACTCCCGAGCTCATATTGTACCCATCTACTATAGGTATTTATCTTGCGACTTTAACCTAACTATCTAGCAATTAAGGATTTTTTTCTTCTTTTAAAATGCCAGTGCGTTTTTTTTTTATACGCCGCTAACATCGTGCCGTGCTTAGAGATTCTTGAAATTAAGATTCTCAAACTATACTTGTACTGAAAATTATTCCGCCTTAAAATACGGCGAGAATTTATCGATCGAATTTACTTGATCGAAACATGAACTTAACATGAAATTTGCTATAGAATTTAGGAATACATATATTAATTCCATAAATCCTCCATTCACAATATAACATAATATTTTCTAAGAAAATCCTTGGCTTAAAAATACATGAATTGTATTATTTAAGGTCTGGAATTTTCTCAGTCATTACAGCCACGTCAGATAATCTGTTAGTGTTCTAGACGGACTTAGACGAAAATGGTGTTTTGAATCATTTTCTATATATCAGGGGGTGTTTTGAACCGTTTTGAAAAATCGAGGGTATTTTGAATCGAGATATATAGTTCGGGAGCAATTATAAAAATAATCTTTAAAAAAAAACAAATAAAAGCATCTACCCGACATTTTTTAACATTTTTGAATCTGAAAGATCATAAAAAATGAAAATATCTCATTTAAGATAACTCGAAACAAATAGAAAACGTCATTACCAAAATCGTAATGTAATTATTATAAAAATTTATAAATTTCAGTATTCATGTAAAACAATACAATAGACATTACTTTCAATTATAATTAAAGTTATACATTATAAAATGTACTTTATCTTAAAGAATATAAATTTTTTTCATAATGACAAAAATAATTAAAAAAACATGTTTAATATGTTCATCATAGTATCAATATAAGTATTACCATAAATAATAAAATGTCAGCAATGAAAAAAAAATCATATACTTTTCATTATGACAAATAATATTAATTAAACAAGAAGAATAAATTAAAAACTTTTCATTATACTATATTTTCTGATGCACTGTGTATTATAATGAAGATATAATAATTATATTTGGAAATTGAGAATTAAACTTCTAAATAAAAATTAAAATCCGAATCTACTCATAAAAATGCAAAAAAAATAAAAAAAATAAATAACAACACCGTATATTATTTAATTCAAAAATCCCAAATAAACATAAAACATCAACATGATGCAAAAACTGCCATAAGAAACAAATTTTACTAAGAAGGAAAAAAGCCATGACTCGACGCTATAAAACCACCTCAAACAAAAAGGTAAATTGCATCATTGTACCTTAAACTATTCATTTTTACATAATACATTTTGAACTTTAAAATCATTTGTAGTTAATGTTTAATAGATACCGAATGTTATCAAATTAATGGTTTAAAACACGTAATTCACACATGAAAGATAAAAATTGTCACTTTTCAAGTCATATCACACGCAAATATCGTGTTTCGAGTTATCAATTTGATAACGCCATTAACATTTAGATTTTAGTTGCACTGATTTTAAAGCTCAAGGTATAACTTATTAAACTTGAAAGATCAAAATCTATTATGTAAAAACTGAATAATTTAAAGTAAAACATTGTAATTTACTCGCGAACAAAATAAGACATTAGGCTCTACTGCAACAACATAAGTCAAAAAGGAGTCACTATACACCATGCATAATAGAACTTCCAAAACTAAATCACTAAAGGAATGAAGAATGGAAATCAAAAAATTGATGGTGGGAGAAACAAGTTTCTCATATGCGCCCCTATTTACAAAAGTTTATCATCAACTCCCAAATAAAGTTGGGGAAGAACAAGTCAACACCTAAATTAAAGAGAGAGGGGGGAAAATCTAATTATCTAAATGGACCTGATATGTCAATTTATTAGTAGCCAAATTTTATGTATATTAAATTTATATAAAATCACGTAAAAATTAAAAAGTATGTAAATCTAACGGTTAGAAAAATTTAACCCACTGATGCGCTAGACGTATCAAAACATCTCCCTTATTTAAAAGTACTTATTAATATTAAATAAAAAATTTATTGCAAATTATAATTATGGTTAAAAAGAAAAGTCAACTTGTAAAATGTAATCAGAAAAAATCAACCACACAACACAAAATAAACAATAAAAAATACCCGATATTACATATTACTCATTCTTTAAAAATAGATATTTTTTATAAATATTTTTTAAATTTAAGGCTTTTAAAGCAAACATTTTATATAATTATTTCAAGCACAAAATTCCAACAAAACCCAAAACTAGTCAACTCCCAAATTAGTTGCAAGCAAATCTTTGACTTCTTCATGGTATACACAAAATCCAGCCAATCAAATGTTTAATGCATAGTCGCATGGCTGCAAATTGAACACAAGTGTTAAAGATAAAAAAGTTTGCAGACTCCAAAGACCCAAAAATAAATAAATAAATAAATAAAACCTCTCCTTTTTCATGAGGTCCTTAATTTTTAAAGTGATGAAATGACGGAGTGTGTGATAATACCAAAAAATTTCCTCTTTTATTCAACAAAAATCCAGATTTTTTTATACGAATAAGTACCATTATAAATAATTGGTAGGATTTGAAAAATACAGTATTAATAGAGTTGTGTTTTCAACCATCACATCAATATAAAAAAGCACAGTATATTAGTCAATTTTAAGGGTAAATTTTAGAACAGAAAAATGAAATAAATATCCCTATAGATTATATGAGTCTTAATTTTTATTTTTTAAAATTGATTAATACCCTTTTAATTATGAGAAATTTTTTGGTACGTCAGCGTGTCGATAAATTAAATTTTTCTAACTGTTAAATTTATATATTTTTTACTTTTACGTACTTTTATACAGAGTTAACAGACAAAATCGTAATCTATCAGTATATTGACAGGAGAATGTCATTTTAATTATATTAATAAAAATAAATAATTAAAAATAATTGATAAAAATTTAGATCAGTACATAAATTCAGGTATCGTTCATTTCACCGTTTTGAATTTCTAATTTTAAATTTTTATAATTAAAAATTATTAAATAATATCACATTTAATTTTTTTATTATAATTAAAAATTTTTAAAAAATAACATAACTTAATTTAAATTGAAAATTCAAATATATAAAAGAAGCGAAGGCCGAAATTATCTTTTATTGAAAAATTTCGTAAACCCATGTGACGCCTTACCGTTGACCACAAAAGAGACAAAGACAACAAAAAACGGTTGTTGTTGTTGCTCCTTTTTTTATTTAAAAATAATAATAATAAATAACAGATTGCCAGAATGGCACGCTACGGCTACGCCTACCAACAAATCGTTTAAGAAAACTTGTCTTTCTAAAAGCATCTCTTTCATTTCAACGCGTTTACAGAATTGCGTTTGGAAAGAAGATTTGTGTGATAATTTGAATTATAATTTGTAATTTATTATAGTATTTTTTTCATAAAAAATATACAAACGTTATAATCAAAACATCCGACTTCAGCACCAGAAATCCAAACTTAATCTGAACTCATCAAAGACTGAGTCCAAAACCACGGAGAATCTTTCTTGTCTCCATTTTCGTTTACTTATCAAGAAAAAAGAAAATTCCGAGTATCTAGAATCTTCTTTCTTGAAGATTATCTTATTTATTCCCCTGGTCGCGACCTGCATTTTGTTCAATCGAATGCACTTTTGGATTTCATTGCTTTGACTTTGTTCCCAAATTTGAGAAATTTGGGCTTTTTTTTTTGTTCTGTAATTCGGTGGCTGATTTTATGGCAAATCAAGGTGGAGAAAAGAAGAGAGTGGTGATTGTGGGAGGTGGTGCGGCTGGTTCCGTTATTGCTCACTCTCTTCAGTTATGTGCCGATGTTGTCCTTATAGATCAGTAAGGGCTCGTTATTTGAGTTTGTAACTCAAGTTAAAATGTGATTTTTTATAAGAGTTTTTAACTGTAATAAAAAAATTAGATGTGACTGTTTTTAAAAATTTTTTACTGTAACAAAACTCAAATTCTAAATTCGAATCGGTGAAGTGAACGATGCCTAAGATTCTACTTTTGCTCTTTTTTTTTTCAAATTTTTTTTTGGAGGTGTAATGTCTGAATTATTGGTCACCTTCGTATAAATTGTTTTTAGGTAGACTTGTTGCGTTCGTTTATACTTTTAACATGTAAATTTTTTGTTTGCAATACTTCTTTTTTTTCCCCTGAGTTTGGGGTGTTCGGAAATGGTGGATTTGGGTTTTCTGTGTAATTCTGGAGTGAAATAGCTACCTGGGTTGGAGATAAATGGAAAAACTAACGAAAAATGTGTGAAACATTGTAAAGAAAATTGCTTAAACTTGGTTCTGAAGTTGTGGTTATTGATGGGTTAAAAGGTGGCGAGTGGTTTTTTTTTTTTTTTTTTTGCAAAAAATTTAATGGGATTTTCTTGAGTAACATCTTGAAAATTCCATAATTTTTAACGTTTTTTTTCACTTAAACAAAGAACAGAAAATGAGAGTGTAACCAAGCATCATTGAAGTGCATAGACATTATAAGCAAATCTGACCCTAAGCGAATGAGGGTTTACTGTAGTCGTGTCATTGGTTCCTTGTCATTTTGTTGAAAGCTTTTACTGTAATCGTCGATAGAGTAAGGATCTGGACCTAGTATAGAACTGTTAGACAAAAAGTGCCAGAATAGGATATGAAGAGCATAATTCGTTATTTTGTTTCTAATACATCAAAACGAAAAGAGAAAACACAATCAAGATTTATTAATTGGTTCTCCAACTACAGAAATTGTTTTACTCAATTATCTTTTTCCTCTAAATCTTTATTGGTTGAGTTCCGATTCTAAATTCACATCTTACTCGATATATAGGATTGAGCAGGCATATATCCTAAACATTTCGATAGTATACTATTTAAATCTATTCCAAACATTTTCTATTAATCCCATAAATCATTGATGTCTTCAGTTTCACTTTTTCTCTCTTATCGGTTCTTTTTTTTTTTTTTTTTTTTTTTAAGTAAAGAATTGCTGTCATGTCATTTTCTGATTTTGAAAATGAACAAATGAATTAGGAAGGAGTATTACGAGATTCCATGGGGGAGCTTGAGGGCTAGGGTGGAGCCATCATTTGCTGAAAGAACAGTGATTAAGCACTCTGATTATCTTACCAATGTGCAGATTGTTGTAGCTACTGCAACTAATGTCACAGAAAGTGAAGTTTTCACTGCAGATGGCCATTCGTTTGCATACGATTATCTGGTTGTTGCTACTGGTCACAAGGATTCTTTTCCCAGAACTAGATCTGAAAGGCTCAGTCAGTACGAGTCAGGTGAACACAAAAATGCATGAGATAGAAGTATCAGTATTTTCTGTTTTGCCTTGTTGAATATATACAATAAGAACTTAAGGGCATGAGGTGATTGCGTTGAAATCGAAATCAAGGCGTGGAACAACAATAAGAACTTAAGGGCATGAGGTGATTGCGTTGAAATCGAAATCAAGTGTGGAACAGGAATATATATAACGTTTAAGCACGATGTTGTTGTTCATTTTCAACTCCTGAAACTTTTATGCTATGTTTGGTAGGAAGGAAAGAAAATAAGATAGAAAGAAAATATGGAAGTGATGAAAAATAACAATGATGGAAAGAAAATTAATTTTCTTTTATGTTGTTTGGCATGAGAAGATGGAAAAAAAATGAGCTTACCTTTACTTGTTTGGTATTGGAAGTTAAATTGAGAGGAAAGAAAAAATCTTACTCGTAAATTACTTTTATACCTTTAAATTTTTTACTTGGATGTTGATGGAGAAAATGGTAGTTTAGTAACTTTGCTCACTTTAATGAGTTGTCTCCATTTTTTATCTCATTTTCTGCCCACTCGTGGAAAGAAAAAAAATAGTGGGACCCACATGTATTATTTTCCACTCTATTTTCTCTTCCTTTCTCTTTTCCCTCCTACCAAACAACTTACATTTTCATTTTCCCTCTCAAAATCCCTCTACCTTCTTCCTTCCTTCTACTTTTCTTTCCTACCAAACATACTCTTAAAGTGGAACAAGGAATGAAAATGAGACATTTTTTATGGGATTGAGCTCACTTTTTCTATAGTGAATATATAAGGTTTTTGATAAGTTTATGCCGTATTTGCATTAGGACGTGCTGACTTTATTATTCTTCTATTTACAGAGTTTGAAAAGATAAAGTCTCATGATTCAATTTTGATTGTGGGAGGGGGTCCCTCTGGTGTGGAGCTTGCTGGTGAAATTTCTGTTGACTTTCCAGAGAAGAAGGTAACACTGGTGCACCAGGGGAGCAGATTGCTTGAATTTGTTGGTCCTAAGGCTTCGAAAAAGGCATTGAATTGGTTGATATCGAAGAAAGTTGAAGTGCTTTTAGAGCAATCAGTTAATTTGGATAATGTATCTGACGGTATATACCAAACATCGAGCGGAGAGACTATAAAAGCAGATTGCCATTTTCTGTTTACTGGTATACCATTGGGTTCATCCTGGCTTAAGGAGACTGTTCTAAAGGATAGCTTAGATACTAATGGAAGGTTGATTGTTGATGAGCACTTGAGGGTCAGGGGTCATCAAAATGTCTTTGGCATAGGAGATATCACAGATATTAAGGTAAGTTTATCGTATGTTCCCTTCCTATGGTTATGTTTGAAATTGCAATAATGTTCTGTTTTGCATATAGCTTATATAAAACACTGAAAACTTTGTCTTCATATTAGTGGAGTTATTACCCAAGGTGATAGATACGCATTAGTCCACAATCCTTCGGATAAAGTTTCTTGATCAGTCATTTTTTCTCAATTCTTCTTAGGGAACTGAGTTGTGCTTTCCGGAGTATGTATAGTGTGTCATATGTTGGAGAAGTTATAAGCATGAATATGTATAGTGTGTCATATGTTGGAGAAGTTATAAGCATGAATATGATTTCTGCCGCTTATGGTTATATTTACTCTTCCCCTTTTTTTTAACCATGTATATGTCTTTGTTTCGTCTTCACATGGTTCACTGATTGTATCTACTGGAATTGCAACCTAACATTTTTATTGGAGAAATATTAAATGGTTTGGGGTATCTAGTGTTGTTTGTTGGAAGTCATGGATCATTCTTGAGAGTGGCCACTACAAGTGAATATCTTTAGAAATGTGTCTAGATTTCGCTCGGGAAATGGCCGCTTATAAATCCATTATTTTTTTTATAATCATAGAAAGGGATGACATGATGTTTCTTCTACCTGAGTGTAAGTACTATGACATTCTAAGACCCAATCTTTTGTTTCTCTCCTAGACGTAATTTTGAAACCAGCCTTAGATGATAAGATGGAAATGGTCTAAGTTTGGCACCAATAAAGTTCTAATTGATTTACCTTTTCAATAATTTAGAAGCCAAGGCCATATTTAACTAATGTAACTGTTACCAAGTTCGATATATTATCATCCTGTCTTAATACACGACTTCATCTTTGAGTCTGAGTGAAAATATATTTTCGCTCTGACAAGTTTTCCTTTTATTTATCAGGAAATGAAACAAGGGTATATAGCACATCAACATGCACAAGTGGTCGGCAAGAACTTGAAGCAGGTGTTAACGGGAGGGAAAGAGCACAAGCTGGCTCCATATAAGGGTGCTCAAAGAGCACAAGCTGGCTACATATAAGGCTGCTAGTTCTGAACTTGCAATTGTCTCTCTTGGGAGAAAAGAGGGCGTGGCTCAATTTCCATTTATTACAATTAGTGGATGCATTCCTGGCAAGATCAAATCTGGGGACCTGTTTGTGGGAAAGACGAGGAAAGAGCTCGGCTTAAAGCCTTAAACCCTGATCATTGGCATTATAGAAGGTGAGATTGAATTCTGTATGCAATTTGGTTTTCTTTTCTCCTTTACATTATTAATTGAACAAGTATTTCATGCGAAATTAACACATTAATCATTTTTGCAATAATTTGATTTTCAGCAAGAAGAGGCAGTTCGGTTTTGGTGACTATATGCAATAATTCTTTACTGACTGCAGTGAAATCATCAGAGTTTTGTTTGTACTGTTGTGAATTTCCACCCGCTCTCTTTTTTTTTTTTTTTTTTTTGATTGAAGATCCATCAGCTCATTTTAAGTTTCAAGTGTTTTGTATATGATTATACTAGCTTGTTGCTGTTCTGAATTATGAACTGGTAAATATTTTGGAAAGGTTGGAACCTTTTATTTATGTAAATTGTAAGAATTTTCCATTTGTTAAAGTTTGCTTATTCTCGTTGAGAGTGTTGTTTTTTTTCTATCGCATTTAGTACCAATGATAAGTTAAACAGTAAATATTATTTTTTGCTTTTGCGTTAGCTTGCATATTTTCAGCTTTAATAATTCATTTTGAACTATTTTTTATGGTTTATGCACGGCTTCAAGCAAATCATAGATTTACCATTGGATTATTAATGATAAACCAGTAAATTATTGATTAAAATTAGTTAATAACTGATTGATATTGGTCATGCAGTTGTAAAACTACCAAATCAATCAGTGATACACTACGAATTGTGATAAATGGTTTATTATTGATGAACTGTCATTCTCTAAGTTTACAAACTTTGGCCAAAATATAGCTCAAATCGGCCATCTTTAAATATATCCTGGTATAATTTAATATCATAATTTTTTATAATTAATGATCGTTTGATTGGGTAGCCTTTGAACATTGTGGGATAGTATTGAAAATACTTTAAAACCTCAGAAAAATCCTGTCATTGTCAACAATTCTGCAAATAAATCCACCCATTGCATTTTCCTATCACAGATAAAATCAACCAAATCTAATCATATAATTCCTACATTGGACTGTTTTATGAAAAATGCTCTTAAAATTTGTCAAGGGAAGGGAATTGAAAGTCTAGGGTTGCAACGTCATTAACATAAAGATGTTGAAATCATGATATAGCAAGAGATAATTTTGATTTCAAAAGTTTGCACTGTAAAAAAAAAAAAAAAAAAAAAAAAAAAAAAAAAAAAAAAAAAAAACACTCGAATTGACAAATTATGGTGTTGAAAAATGATCGCTTATTCTTGAGGATAAGAAAAATACATGATATTGAAAAATTATGGTTGGACTGCATTATTATAAGGATAGTGGAATTATAAAACTGAATAGCCCTTAATTGTAAATTTAGAATGAACTATGATCATAAAATACCTCACAACTATAAATAAGTAAATAACTAGCCCTGATAGTCCTCAGTTAATGATACTATGAAGATGAAGACGGAGTTAATACAACCAAGAACACCCTCACTTTGGTCTTAGAGTCCTATTTAGTACATGTTTGATTTGAGGGTTCAAATTTTGCTTCAAACGGTATTCCTTTTTACAAAAAGTTTAAGGCTCAATTCATTTCACCGATTCAAGTTTAGAATTTGAGTTTTGTTATAGTAAAAAGCTCTCAGAAATAGTCACATCTAACTTTTTTGCTACAGTAAAAATCTCTCACATAAAATCATATCTCAACTCGAATTAAAAATTCGAATCAGGGAACTAAATAGGCCTTAAATTTGAAAAGTTTTGTTACTATATTTTCTCCTACAAAATTTACATTGTAGACCTCCTTAGTAATAGTGTCAATAAATCACATTGGATTAAAAAATATGCAGAATTGACAATTTCTGATATAAATCTGACGACTGAAAAGTAGAGATTGCCGGTAGTTTATTTTTCTGATCCTACTAGAGAAACTCTCAAAACTTTATTTTTTCTTAAGAAATTTCTCTGGTAAGATTAAAAAATGAACTATCGGTAATTTTTTATTTTTCGACAGTTAGATCTATATTAAAAATTGACGGTTCTATATATTTTTTAATCTAATGTGATTTGACCATATTTAACGGCAAAATGGTAACCTTACAAGTTCGTTTATCTCTCTCTCTCTCTCTTTTCTTTTTTCCTTTCTTTCTTCCTTTTTTTTTTTTTGGATTGGAGTTGACGCTTTTTTGTATGCTACACAGTAGGGGTGAAAAAAGACCCGACAACCCAATTAACCCACCCAACGCACCCCATTTTAACTCGAAAAGCGACCAATTCAATCAAATGTTCAACCCAACACACTCAATCCAACTATTAATTGGGTGGGTTTGGGTTGAGTTTTTCTTAACTTAAATTAACCCGAACCCACCTAATATATTTATCTATATAAATAAATATTATCCTACCTCATAATATGTAGTTTTTGTCTCATATTTTACATAATTTACTTGACAACTTATTATGATTTACGTTGTATGAGTTTTTATTATTGTTTGTTTGTTGGTTACAATTTATATATTTGAAATTATTTTGCATATATTTTATTTTTATATTGGTTTATAATTTGTGCGATAATTTTAGAGCTTTATAAGACTAATATTACGATGAAAGTTAACTTTCTTTTTATACTTTCTATTTTAAGTTGAATAATTAACTTTATTTATTTATTTATTTATTATGTTCAATCTGATAACCCACCAACCGATTCAAATTTTAATTGGGTGGGTTGATTTTAAATTTTAGATTAATTAAATAGGTTAAATTTAATATCAACTCAGTTAAATTTAAACTCTGTTTATTTCACTGATTTGAGTTTTATTACAGTAAAAAATTCTAATAAATAGTCACATTTAACTTTTTTATTACAATAAAATATTTTTACATAAAATTACATTTCAATTCAAATTAAAACCTCAAATCGACAAACTAAACAACCATTAATTGAATGGGTTAAAAAATCTCGAAAACCTACCAAACTCACTGTAAAAAATGCCCGTATTCGTTCCACACGATACGACCGAATCCACAAAATCCGATTATCAATCTCATTCAGTTCATTCTTGGAACTTTCCTTTTTTCCGTGTGACCGCAGCAATAGAATTAGAAACTAGAAATTACGAAAACTAGCAACCAAACAATACAAAACTCCATAACCCCATTCGTATCTATCCTTCAATCAATCTGCTATCATAGTTTTCTCCGGCGAGACTTTTTGCCGATTCCGATCCAAGAACACCCTACAATCGGATTTTCTCGCGATTTCGATTCCAGATTCAATCACAACTCACAAGAAGAACAAGGAGGGAAAATGAAGAGAGTCTTCGGTGTGAAGAAAGACAAGGAGCCACCTCCGTCCGTTCATGACGCCTCCGATCGGGTTCCTGCTCCTTTTCCTTCTCTTAAATCGCCTTTTTTTTTCTTTGTTTAAATTTAAGTTTTTCTATCGAATAAAGTTCACAAAGCATGAACTGAATTGACCCGGTTGAGTCGTTAGGGTTTATACTAGTTGGAATTTTCGATTTTGCATTTTTTATAGGTTCTTTCGATCTGAATACTTTTAACGGCGTTGAATTATTGCGAAGAAACCGTATTACTTATGAGAAGGGTCATGAGGTGAATCGATGGAGAGCTCTTTGAAATAAGCCAAAATTTGGCCACAAAATTCGGTCATCAACTTTAATGGTGTTTGCGATTCGGACTTTGATTCGTTGCTGGTCGTATTCATATGTATTGTTGATCCTTAGGCTCATCATGTGGCTTACAAACCTAACCTGGTTCGGGAATTGAAATTGCCGTTTCAACCTTAAAAATCCCGTGTGTGACATTGGGTTTCTTAAGCCGATTATGGTTGCTTTCTGATTCTTATCAGCAAGCCAACTTATAAGTTGTTTAAATTATTTGTTTGATAAAGACTTAATTCTGTTTGCTGAAATCAATGATTTTTTTTATTTTTTATTCCGGTGCTTGCTTTTCTATTTCAGTGAAGCGATTGGCTAGATAATATACCAATGTATGTTTAAGCTGAGTCGGAGATAGGAATGATGTGCCAGTATGAAGAGACTAAATGCATGTCATTTTTTTCAGATCAATAAAAGGGGTGATTCAGTGGAGGAAAAGATCAAAAAGCTTGATGTAGAACTTACTAGATACAAAGAACAGATTAAGAAAACAAGACCTGGTCCCGCACAAGAAGCTATTAAAGCTCGAGCCATGAGAGTTCTCAAGCAAAAGAGAATGTAGGTGCCTCTTCTCCATGTTTTCTCTCTTGTATGATTTTCATAAGCGGGTTCGAGGTTTTTTACAAGGGGAGGACTCCACAACATCACCCCCACCCCCCCCCCCCCTTTTTTTTTTTTTTTGGGTTCTTTCTCCTTACATTCGACTAAACATTTGGGCAGGTATGAGGGGCAACGTGACATGCTGTACAATCAGACGTTTAACCTTGATCAAGTTGCATTTGCTGCTGAGGGCATCAAAGATGCGCAGCAAACTGTAAGCTTCTTTTCTTGTAAATGCTTGCTAATTCATTTGGAACATTGACCTCTTGGGCCAATTTTGAATGTCCAAGTTCTTAAATGTTGTGAACAATAAAGGTTAGAGCATTAGGATGGATGGTTATCCGAGTTCAGATATGAATTGCAATTGAGTCGCTTCCTCTGTATTTTCTTTTTCTTTTTTTTTCCTTAGAGAGCTTGATTTCTTATAGATTGTTGGGAACGTGAAGTTTTTGAACTTGGTGACATTTGATTTAGTCTAAAATATTCCTTTTTACTAAAACCTGCACTTTAGAGCGAACATTATTTTTGAGTTAATAGTACCTATTGTTCTGTATGCTAAAATGAAAGTTTACCTTAGCAAGTGTTCCATTTTTCTCTTTTTGGTAAAGACTCTAGTAGCAGGTATTTTGGGGTTGTTTCCGTCACCACCCCAAAGAAAATAAAACAATATTCTATAGTTACTATCTATTAATGCAACGTTTTTTTTTCTCGGTTGAACATGGGTCTAGATGGAGAGGCTATAGAAAACTAAAAGTAGCTAGTAGTGATCTGCAATAGTTGGGGGTGTTACTGGTTGCTACATTAACTTTGGTTGTACTGGGGCTATGGTATTCACCTTTAAATATTTGTTTTCTTCGTAGCACCCCAAGGGGCAGAGTTCAAGGCTGTCCAAGCGGAGCTTTTTCTCTAACCTGATTGGAATCGGCTGCATACCTCATGAGAGTTAGGAGATGGACCATATGTGATTAGGAGGGATTCAACCATAAGTATCTGATTAATCTAGGTCCTTGGTTGTCTTGCACTCATTTTGGAATCCATTTAGGTTTAATGTGTTAGATGCTAATAGAGCCATTTTGAGAGATTGATTAATGTTTGACCATCTTGCAATACTTTTTTCTGATCTTTGTAGATGTCAGCTCTAAAATCAGCTAACAAGGAGTTGAAAGGGATGATGAAAACCGTGAAGATTCAAGACATAGATGTATGTGATACCCCAGTTATTTTAATTCCCTTTTAGTTTTCTTTCTGGCGAGTGGCTTCCCCAAAGGTTTTCGGTGCTTGACTCTGTATTTTTATCTTGTGTAGAACTTGCAAGATGAGATGATGGACCTGATGGACGTAAGTAATGAAATTCAAGAGACCCTGGGTAGAAGCTATAGCGTGCCTGATGATATTGATGAGGAAGACCTTATGGGTGGTAAGATACAAATTAATTGAATGGTTAATTGCATTCTAGACCCTTTGTCTCACTTTTGTCCCAAAATTTTATGGTTTCATGGAAGTGAATGTATTCCTCAAAGGCCAAAATGTAAAGGGAATTGACCAAACCAAATAATTGAAGGCAAAAGAGAGAAAGTAGCATAGTAGTAGAATTTTATTCAGATGGTCTCTTCCATTTTCATGCGACTATTTTATATTTGGTTTTCACTTTTATACCCATTACCCTACCATCTCAATTTATCATTGCAGAGCTTGATGCTTTAGAAGCTGACATGGGAATGGAAAGTGAAGCTGATGGCGTGCCTTCTTATCTCCAACCTGATAAGGAACCTGACTTGGATGCAGAGCTCAACTTGCCTTCAGCACCGATGGGACATGCGGCAGGCAGATCAAATGTTCATGTATGTGTTTTATTTTTTAAAAATGCGAACAAGAAAAAACATTAGGTTCATCAAGTCACTTCTTTCGTGTGAACTCTTCGGTGGTGACTTTCTTTTAGGATTATAGTCCGTGTGTGTTTTTCGTAGTCAACTATTTTTATGTAGGACATTGGTTATGCCATGGTTTTGTATACTAATTATGCTTCTTCAAACTTAAATGTTGTGACAGGCTGAGGACGAACTGGGTTTACCTGCTGTTCCCCGGGCATCCCTTCGCGATTAGTGAAATGTTGGTTGTGTTTTCTGCGTCCATTCATTATCGGTGATTACTCGCCCTTGTAAACATATTGTGCAGAAGTGAACCTCGTCTCATTTGGTACTCTTATATCTCCATATCTTAGACCTAGTTGCCCGTTACCATGAATAGTGTGCTATTATGAATAAATATACCGCATTGATTTGCCACTCAATATTCATACATATATTTTTTGATAACTCTCTTTATGTGATTACTTTTGTTTTAACGAGTCCAGTGAAATGACTCGATGTTCCTCCGCTATAGGATGACAGACTTAA
Organism: Morus notabilis; assembly: GCF_000414095.1. Classification (NCBI taxonomy): domain Eukaryota; kingdom Viridiplantae; phylum Streptophyta; class Magnoliopsida; order Rosales; family Moraceae; genus Morus; species Morus notabilis. The sequence goes on along the minus strand of NW_010358179.1, from coordinate 258,856 downwards.
AAAGCTCTTAGAAGTTCAAAACAAAACAGAGGTTTTCAATGCCCATTTTTCTGTCTTTTTCTCATTAGATTAGTGTTATATATTATGAACCATAGTTATGTGTTTTCTAGCAGTCTATTGATCATGGGTAGTTTTGTGACGGAGTACTCTATTATTCATTTATTATTCTATTATGTGGCGCTGACACATCACATAACTATATCTGTTAAGAGACAGCACTTCGCAGGAGAAAAAATTAATTTCATGAATCTTGGCAAGAACTATTTAATTCTAGTTCAATGCTCTCTTGAAATTTAAAAGAAAAATTACCTTTCAAAGAAAAAAAAAAAAGGATAACAGCGTATATGACCCTTTTTTAAGGATTTAAAAAAAAAAAAAATAGCAAGAGTTTTGTGAAATTAGCAAAAATGACTGTTGCATTGATTAACTTAGTGATCAAGTATTGATTAACTCAATAATTTTTTATTATTAATCAATGTAGTTGATATTTAACCGAAATTAATTAAAAATTAATAAATTACATATTTATTAATAATAAATAATTAGTAAATTATAATAATGAGTCAGTTAATTAATTATTGATTGACAACTAAAAAAACTAAAAAAATGGTTATTTTGTTAAAATAGAAAAAGTTTTCTCATTTGTTTAAGAAATAAAAAATTCGGTTATTTATTAAAAAAGATGGTAAGAAAGCCTCATTTTTTTTTATAAATAAATAAAAAAGAAATTTAAAAGAAAACTCCATTTGACTGTTGGAATTATATAATATGGAGAAAGAGAAAAATAAGCCAAGACTTGAAATGAATTAAAATTAATAAGCTAATAGTTTACATAAGTTAATAAATATGTCAAATTATTATTTTCGTCTATAACTTGTCTGGTTATAAATAATAACTTGACAAGTTATTGTACATAATTCACAGTTTTTGTTCATAACTTGTCTGTCTATGAACCATAACTTGACAAGTTTGTCCATAACTTATCTAGTTATAAACCATGACTTGACAAGTAATGACTTATTAATTTCTATAACTAAAAGTTGGCCTATATATTTTCTTAAACTTTTCATATTGGCATATTTTTTACTATTTTCCTATGCAAAAAGCTCCATCATTCAAAATATCAACAAAATAATAACGTGAAACTATTGATTTCATAAATCTCTAACGAATTATTGATTCTACCTCAATTTACCTAAAAAACTATTGATTTGGTAGAGGCTAAAAATCCATAGATTAGATGTCGATTTTCTCTCATCCCAATCCCAATTTAGAATTTACAAATATGATCAAATCCAAACACATTACTAAAGTAAAGATTTAAGGGTTCATTTGGTTAGAAGATTCAAACTATGTGATTCGAATCATTTTCGATTTACGTGTATTTTTTGTGAGAGAATACTGTAGTGAACCACGAATCATGATTCGAATCAGGAAACAAATCCCTCTACCAAACGCCCCTAAGTGACTAAAGAACTATGGTTTTCAACTTCAAACTGATGTATAGTAAATATTCTAAAAAACTAATTTAACATTCAATCGATTGGATTTTTAATTTTTGAATCCAATAATAATTTACTGACCCCAATATAATGGTTAGCCGTATAAAACCGGAACTTGCCAAATGAACGACACCATTCAGAAACAAGCTATGGCAAATAGCTTCCACTGTTTACTATTTACTGAATGGAAAGGTGATACTCTTTCTACTAATTCATTTAGTTCGCTAATTTAAATTTTTAATTCGAGTTGAAATGTTATTTTATGTGATAATTTTTTACTATAGTTAAAAAGTTATATGTGACTGTTTTTAAGAACTTTTTACTGTAACAAAATTCAAATTTTAAACTCAAATCGGTGAAATGAACATGACTTGTAAACTTCCACATGATCACACACTATTGATTTCTCCACCATGCAGTTACAACACCTGAAGGTTAAGTCTATAAATCTTTATAATCAATGATGATCATGATAATGATACATAAACGGCGCGAATTTAAATATTCATTGGTTGTAGTGGCCTTTACCACATAAACTCCTAAAAAGGTAAGCATTTATGAGAATTGAAGAAGCTACAGAACATCCGGAGCAATGGCTTTTGTTATTCAATCTTAGCTGATGATTGTAGAGACATAAGAGACCATTTGGTAAACAGGTTAAAGTGTTTTCACCCGAAACATTGTTTTGACCAGAATTTGGCAAAGCTTGGTTCAGACAAATGTTTAGGCGTTTCAAACCAACAAAAAAAACAAAAAACAAAAAAAAACCTAAGAATTTTGAGTCTACCTCCCCCCACCAAAAGTTCAAAACACTTTTACAATCCACACCACAAAAGTTCAAAACACTTTTACAATCCACACCACAAAAGTTCAAAACACTTTTACAATCCACACCACAAAAGTTCAAACCACCACTTTTCGAACCTATTTATCACGCGTTTCGAACCTATTTACCAAATGAACATTTAGTAGTATTTTCACGCCTAACTCCACCTCGAGACGTAGAGTTTCGCTCCACCCCAAAAGTGTTTTTTTTTTATTTAGTAATAAATAAAATAAATAATCCAAACTTTGAAGATCACAACGGCCTATGTCTACTTAAAAGACATTTCCTTACTTAAAAGACATTTCCTTTCAGATGTTGGACCAAAGCCTTGAATCTCAAGGAAAATGCTCCAATCTAGGAGATGATAATTAAAGCAAATAGGACAAATGTAGACAGAAGATGAAGTCAGCTAGCTCTTGGTACTAAAGACTAGTTAGTGGAATAACAATACAACGCAGATTTTCAAGTGAGCAATGATAATGAAGTAGTTATCAACCTAGTACATGTTCTTCATGGCTGAACTGGGTTTTAAACATAAAGCATTGGATGAAAAGAGCCACGTCTTTCAAGGTGAATTAGCTCCAAAAACCATGATTTACCTTTTCTTTTTTCTTATTGCTTTCAGTAAAGATTAAGTTTGTCCATATCTAATGTCATCTGCATAGCCTCTAAACTACCTGCCTCGGTCTGGGGATTTCGAGCAAAACATGTTCGGATTTTGGTATTTGTAGAATTTGTTAATCCAGCCCTTAGCCTCTTAACTTCTTTCTTCAGTAGCTGATACTGGCCTGCCATGATACAAGTGAACATAAGATCGTAAGAATAAAATTAAAACAAAATAAATAAATAACAATGTTATCCCCACAAAACATGCATGAGGACGGAGAAAGCACTCTCTGTAGTGATATGTCTGCAATTCCCAGTGTAAAAATACAAGGAAATAAAATTTCCAAGTTCCAACTAATATCTTTAGAACTCTCTTTATCAATAAATATTGTATTGACATGCGGCGTGTTATAAGCAGATGGCTCAATTTAGCTAAATATTTGATCGTTAAATTTTCTAACAGTTCAAATTCTTGTATTGCAGCAAATTTCGTCGTCAAACATCTCAGAATGCAAGAGATGATTAAGTTTCCTATGTCTCTCTTCTTCCCCCCGACACATGCCACCAACTTTTTGTTTTTTATTTATTTTTATTGTTTTGGTTGGAAAGCATTCCAATACATACCATCAACATGGTCTCCCGCACTTTTGCCCCACTTAACACCAATTTACTCCCATAATCCCTCCAAAGTTCCATAGGAGCATTAGCCATTTTACTAGAGCTTTTTTTTTTTTTTCCCTCTGGAATACAGGATAAGATTGAACTTCTGTTCAAAGGGGCAAACTCATACACGTACTTTTCATGCTTTTATTATTTTCAAATTTCAAATGCATTGTGGATCACATATATCAGCCAATTATTCTCCAAAATGAAACTTAATACACTTCATAAACATATGTTAAAAGAGAACATATCGGATTTAGTCTCTTTCCATGTAACTTGTCATTTCACTTTTTTGTTTCTATTCAACCTCTTTGCTTTTATTTCATGACACCAAATAACTAGTTATATGATTCTGCAAAAACGTGAAAAAAATTGCGTTGTTCTTCTCTTTGGTTTCTATGCTGTATAGGCAAGTTGGAAAGATAGGGATGCAATGATCTATTTAGCACCAAAACAATGATCTATTTAGTTAATTTGCTTCCAGTGCATATATTCCAACGAGCAAGTAATCCATGAGAACTCAACAATACTACTTACCATCCATGACCAACTTTTCCTTCCGCAGTCTAGCCAACTGCTGCTTTAGTTCGCTGTTTTCCACAGACAAGGCAACACGTTGCTGAAGTAGAGAAGTAACTCTAACAGCCAAGTCTGATTCGAAAGTCTGCAAAGTAAAAAAGCAGCAAAACAAAAGGCACTAAGAATCAAAGGAAGTTGATAGTTGCGGGCACAAGCCTCAGCATTAGGTTCAATCAATCTAAGACAGGGCAAGGCTATAACAACATAAAAATGCAGGTAAACTTCATTGCACTTTCCATATTCATAATACACAGTTACATGTTATGAACTTAGTCTTGAGCATATATGCACATTCATAGGGGAAGTGTTGAAAATATCAACTCAAAACATTTTAGAAGTCAAAAAATGTAAATGTATAGTTCCTTACTAATCAACAAATTAGGGTGTGAAAAGAAAAGGCAAGTGCAGATAGGATGTTTTTTCCAGCAAAAAAGTGCAGACAGAATGTTGTGGTCCTTTACATGTTACGGAAATAAAGATAGTTCCCACCATAAGGTTATCTTATTTAATCCTTAAAGTATTACCTGCAAAACATCAACAGTTCTTTCCAATTCAGCAATATACTGGAGTTTACGAATCCTTGAACGCTGCCCAGGGTGCCTGCACCAAAACGGTAATCAACTCATGCCTATAGAAGAAAGGCGAGTACAAAATGGTAATGAACTCATGGAATGGTTCAGAATACATGAAACACATGCATAAATAGTGGGATCTTTTTTCCCTCTCATTTGATCATCTAAAAGCACACAAGGACTCTTAAGAACATGAGATTTCCGCTACCAAAATAAATATCGCTCCAAAACTACTCGAGCTAAAGTTCAAACAGGCAAACTAAAGCTGAACATGGAAAACCAAACAGTGAAATTCTTCATCGTCATTAAACATCAAGAAAAGTTATAACTACATGAAACAGCAAATCTATCCGACAAATTTAACGGACAAGTTGGGAACCAAACCTTTTCGCTGCCTTCGCCTCTGCACTGAGCTCACCATCATTTCTCCCCTCAGAGCAACCAGCACCAGAAACGCAAAGACCACCATCCACATACTGACCAGGTGGTTCCTGAGAAACACATTCGGACAATGCTGAAACTATAGCACTCTCCGATAACGACGAACTGCTTCTCAGCCGAGGCGAATTGGGACCATACATCGAATCTGACTCAAACCCACCACAAGTTTGGCCACCAACTGAATTCCCCTCATCATAATTGGGACCCAGAAAGGACAGTGAGCCTGCAACACTGTCCAAAAGGGTAACAGAGTCGCTCACTGATCGACGGAGGGGCCTCAAACCACCTTTCAAATTCGATTCTGGATCACTCAACAAGTCATAAAGCCAGGTTGGATGGTCCTCCATGGACGGTTGAGAGGAAGAAAATTCGTGGTCTTGTGAGGGAAAAGTTATGGGATCAGGAATTGGGCCATTAATGGGTTTCTTTTGAATTGGGCAGCGAGGAGGAAGGTGAGCTTGAGCTTGAGCTTGTCTTGTAGTCATGGTGAAGAAAGTAAAAGGGTGGTTTCCATCAACTTCTCAAAGGGTTTCTTTCTGTTTGTTTTATGGGCACCAAAAAAAAAGGAGAAAAATTTGCACCCTTTAGAAGCTTATTTCCATGTTTCTTCCATTATTTTTTATCTATCTTACTGGAAGAGGAACTTTTTGTGGTGAGAATAAAAATTAAATGAATTAAAAGCTTGAAAATGAAAGCCAGCTAAAACTATACAGGAGAAAAAGTGACTAAAAAAAAGGAAAAGAAAAAAGTGAGACATACAAAGAATAAAAATTTGGCAGGCGGAATACAGAATAATTCTTTTCTTTTTCACAGAAAAATTTGCAAAGTCATGACTCCTTAAAGGAACTTGCTAATCTATGAAAGATTTCACAGAAAAATAAAAAAGAAAATGAAAAGAAAAAGTGTATATTGTTGAGAGGAAAGGTTTTTGTTTTCCGTGTACTTATTTCTTTTTTAATTGCTTGAACATAATGCACCAGAAATAATTTAATTCGCCAACTTTCTCAGGAACCAAACAGAAAGTTTAGAGAATATTGAGCAGAATTTCTACCAAGATTGAAAAACCCAAAACCCAACTTCATTTTGAATGCAAATATACACAAGAAAAAGACCCTTTAGTCAATACAACCAAAAAAAAAATCAACAAATTGCATAGCAAAAAAAAAAAAGCATCAATGCAACAGTAATCAAAATTTTGCCAGCACCAAAAAAAAAATGGAAGCAAAATCATGAAAACCCAAACACATTATAATACAAAAAAAAAAAAAAAGGTCAAGCATTAGCAATTGCATAGCACCAGATTGAACCCTCCCCCCAAAAAAAACCATAGCCAAAAGTAACTAAAATGTACAAAAGAAGAGAATAAATACAGAAAAAAAAAAAAAAAAAAAAAAAAAAAAAAAAAAAAAAAAAAAGAGCAGCCAATTTCTCGGAGAAAACTCAGGCTTAAAGCTTACCTTGTATTGCTATAAGGTTTGTTTATTTTGCTATAAGGTTTCTTTCTGGTTTGCTCTCTCTCTCTCCTCTGTAAGAGAGAGAGAGAGGGGGTGAAGGATAACTAACGTGCGCCCGCCGAAAGGGTAGGGGAGGAATAAATAGGGGCGTGGAGTGTGGTGTGAATGAAAATATTAATTACAGACTGTCAGTCTCACTCTTCCCCACTTGCTGGATTACAGCAAGATTATCCCAGTGTACGGATTGTGGGGCCTACCTTAAAAGATACTGAAGGACCCCATTGGTCTTCAGGTATAACTTTAATGCGATGCTATAAAATAAATAATCTGTTAATTGTAAAATTTAAATTTTAGTGTAAAAAACATTTTTTAATATAATATTATTAGTTATGTTAAATTTGTCATTTGTTATATTTTATGGTAAATTTTTATTAAGTATAATATATAATAAATTTGATACTTTATTCTTATTAATTGATATGGTTATTTTTTCATTTGATGCTTTTATTTTTTAATTTTAAAAATTTTAAGACTTAGTGATTATAGAAAAAGTAGATTTTAACATTTTAAATAGCATTATGTATTTGAACATAAATAAAAATAACATGTCTTATCATATAATATAGCGTTAATTATACAATTGACGTTAATATTTACATTGTGAATGGTCTAATAAAAATGAGCATGATTTAGTGAGATCTATAAGTGAGGTCCACTCTATGGTGTTCAACCATAATTAAATAAGAAAATAAGGCTCGATAATTTGTATATATATGAGGACCGGGAAGAGAGTAAATTCACTAACAGAAAATTATTGAACTTACTCTTAAAGTGCATGGGTATGAATTTTTACCCCTTACTCTTATTTAATATCTTTAACTAATATAGTTACTTGATGAAAAATGATATTAATCGAGAGTAAAAAGAAAAAAATCTGGACTCATACACTTTAAGTAGTATTTGTCTCTTTGCCCCATTCACTAATAAGAAACACTATTTTTATGTTCATTTCACGACTTAAGTCATAACTTGAGTTAAGTTATGACTTGAGTTGTGTATGTGAGAGAAAAACATTGTAGCAAAAAAGTTGAATTTGAATTTTTGTAAAAAAAATAATGTAGCAATAAAACTTGAGTTGTGACTTGAGTTGTGAAATGAACAATGCCTATAAATACATTCCATATAAATAGACATTATAAACACGAAATTTGATGAGTTTCTTTATTTTCTTTAACATAAGTTTCCTAATTTGATAATTGATACAAATAAAGTCAAAATATTAATACAAGTAACAATATATACAATATCATTTTCCTAATACTGAGGTCTATTTTGTGTGCTCAATATAAGTGGTGCTTTTTAAGCATTTTTTTTAAGAGCAGTATTATTTGTTCAAATTGGGACAAATCTTTTATCAAACTCAAGAAGTGAGCCTCACTTGTGGGGCCTATATGGATCTTACCACGTGGGATTCAGTGTATGTGTTTGACAGAGATAAGTCTCTATTCGGCTCAATAGCATTTTTCTTTTTTAACAATATTATTAATATACAGGACATCGATGGTGCTAAGCATCATATAATAATAAAAGATGAGTCCTATAATATAAGAATGCTCGACATGACTCATTTTTTATTAGTCATAGTTCTTAACATCGAATCCATATTCCTTCTCCAACTCAATAGGAAAAAAAATAGTATTTGGTATTGTTGCACGGTGAAGACTCATTCAATTGGGATGAATTCTCATATATGATTTCCTACTTGAAAAACTGAAAACAATCACATAATATGTGCATCGAGGTGGTATAACCGTATAAGCTGAAAATCCTGTGAATTTAAGCTAATTTTCAGAGTGTGTGCTAGACTGCTAGTATGATGGAGTTTAAAAAAATTCTGTTAAGGTTATCTAATGTTCACCACCTTAGTATTAGTATCTCAAGGGATAATATCTTATTGCAGAAAATTTGGATTCAATCATATAAGATTAACAATTAATTTATTAAGGGTACGTTCATTTGCATAACTCAAGTCATGACTTGACTTGTGTATGTGAGAGAAAAACGTTATAGCAAAAAATTAAAATTGAATTTATATGAGAGAAAATATTGTCGTAATATGATTTTAAGTCATGACTTAAATTGTGCAAATAAATACACCCTAAAACTTTGTAAGTAGTTGAAATTTTGTTTAAATAATTAAAAGAAAACAACATTAAGTCCTTAGAAAGCTAATATATGTATAAAAAAATAAGAACAGAGAATCTTCGGGGGAGAAAAAGAACAGAAAGAAACGTGCAAAACAAGGTTTTTTTTTTTTTTTTCCCTAGAAGAAAGAATAATATGAGGGTTGGATATTTTTATGGCACGGTCTCCTATTCTTATTACCTTGTTTTAGATATTTAGTACATGTTTATGATTGTTAGATTTGATCAAAATCACATCAAATTATAAATGCATAACAAACAGTTTAAGATTAAATTTGTATATATTAAATTTTGGCCCTTTGTTTTCATTGGTTCGGGTTGAAAACTTGAGTAAAAAATAAATTTTTATAAGAGAAAATAATGTATTTAAAAGATTGAATTGTGATTCAAACTATAAAAAAATTAAAATTTTAATTATTCCCTTTAAAAACTTTTATGGGGGCGTTTAGTATGCAGTAATCTTAAGGATGAGAATGAGAATCTGCAATATTACCATGTTTGGTACAAGAATTATAATTTTTAGATTCTCGGGAAAGTGATTACCATGGGATTCATTTCCCTCATTTTAAGGTAATCTGAATATCACCCAACATGGTGTTATTCAAATTCCCAGGAATCTCAAAATCATGAGAATCTTATTATTATTATTATTATTATTATAATTATTATTATACTTATATTGTTCGCATGGAAGAAGAACCATAATAATAATAATAATAATAATAATAATAATAATATTATTATTATTATTATTATTATTATTATTATTATGGTTCTTCTTCCATGCGAACAATCAAACACAGTGATGTAATATTCCTGGGAATTTGAAAAAAATTCCTGTATGGAACCAAACACAGTAATGTATTATTCCTAGGAATCATATTACCCTCCATCACTTTCCTGGGAATATGATTCCTACTGATTCTCGCATACCAAACACCCCCTATATATACTAATTTAGGCTATGTGCGATGATGCACGTATGGAGTTGTAATTATAATTTTAATAACGTAGAATATGAACAAATAAAATATAGAAAAAAAGTTACTAAGGAATTTTAAAAGATTATATAAACAATAGAATACAAAAATTGATAAAACATTATAAATTATAAGATAACAAAAAAAAACACAAGCAAGGAGATTATTCAGATTAGAAAGTTTAGATTTGAGGTTTAAGAAATCTATGAGAAAGAATGAGAGTAAAAGATAAACATGGAAGGAAAAATTAAGAGAATATTAGTGTAAGTAACTATGGTAGACAAATAGTGTAAAAAAGATAGGAAAAAAATAAAAGCGGAAAGAAAGAAAGGTAAAACCTCATTCTTAAGAGATATGCATTCACAAATGGAATAAAAAAAATGAAAGAAGAAAGTTAAAATATAAATAAACAAAATAAAAGATAAAGAATGTAGTTAAAAAGGAATGAAAAGGATTTAAAAGAAAAAAAAAATGTAAAAAATCATTAGTAAAATACAATGGTATACAAATAGAGTTAAAAAAAAGATAAAAAATAAAAACGACGGAGTTAAAAATAAATAAACATTTAAACAGTTTTAAGGGTAACAAACTATAGTAGCGAATAAATGGAGCCAATGAAAATAGGGAAAAAAAAAAAGTAATGCAAGAGAAGAAAGCAAAAAAAAAATAAAAGGTTAAAAAATTAGAAAAAAATAAGGAAAGAAAAGAAATAAAGGAGAAAGGTAAACAAAAGAAAAAAAGAGCACCAAATGGTGGGTTTTGCACTACCAAAGCCCAACAGTAAGCTTGTTGATTTACTCTTTTATATATAGTAGATGTATATATAATATGAGTTGACGTTTAATTTATAGATTCAGAATCATTTTTGATTTATGTGTATTTTTTATGAGATAAAATACTATAATAAATTACGAATTATAATTCAAATCATATCACAAATCCTCATGCAAAACATCCCATGAATCTTAAAGCTCATTTAAGTTTCATATATAGCTTGTAAGAAGTGCCTCTTCTAGTTATGGACCAACAACTTGATGGGTACATGTGGTGGGAAATTCTTGGCAATGGCATTTGGCTACGTGTTGCCCAAGCAGCTCTACCCACACAACACGTTAATGTCCACCGTCACAATGTTGTCCTTGGCCTTTGTCCATGAGAATTTGGTCTAGTTCTTTTGCTTTTCCTATTTCATGAGACTCTTTTCGAGGCAATGAAAGGTTGACAACAACCATGTGAGTTTTATAGGGTGTGTTTAGAACTCATTTTAAAATAATTTTATTTTTTATATAAAAATAAAAATAAAAGCATTTTTAATTTCAGACAGAATTTATTTTTAAAAATGCGTTTGGTAATTTTATCAAGTGATTATTTTCAATATAAAAAAAATTCATTAATGTCCATCTCTACTCGAGAGATGAGAAAAAAAAAATGATTTTCATTTCTCTCTCATTTTACATTAAACTAAAAAATCGTTTTCATTTTCGTTTTTTGTCTTTATTGTGTCAAACACTCTTTTAAAAATATTTTTATTTTTTCTTTTTAAAAAAACGTAAAAAAATAAAAACGAGATGAATTCCAAAGTACTCTCTCATCCATTAACTTTTGCTGAATGTCTCATGCATTAGTTAATTTAGTTCAAGAGCCACTGAACTAATGTGGTGTTTCATGTTTGCCCTGTGGAAAATAAGGCCTTTGTTTATTAAAAGAAATAACCCAAATTATGGAAAGAACAGTCTACTATGGCACTTCAAGAAAATTGAAAACCGAGCAGCAATGAGGCAACCCAACTGAGAACGAATAATCGATTTTTTTAGCGCCTCATCAAGACCATCGTGATCGGGTGGTTAATTGAGCCACCCATTGTTAATTTTAGGCGGTTTGGTCTTTTTTATTCTATTTTATAGGTGTTATTGGATGATTGAATATGCATGTACTTGTTTTTTTTTTTTTTTTTTTTTTTCCTTATAACATATCGGACGCGTTTAAAATTCGTTTTAAAATGATTAAATTTTTATATAAAAATAAAAATGAAAACGTTTTCAATCTTATACATAAATTATTTTTGAAAATACGTTTCGTAATTTTATCAATAAATTATTTTCAATATAAAAAAACTCATTAATATTTTTCTCTCTGTTCGAGAGATGAGAAAATGAAAAACTACTCGTTTTTCATTTCTTTCTCATTTTACCCTAAATTAAAAAATCGTTTTCATTTCTGTTTTTTGTCTTTATTGTGCCAAATGTTGTTTTAAAAACGTTTTCATTTTTTTTTTCAAAAAATATAAAAGATAAAAACGGAATCAATTCTAAACACGGCTATCGTTTTCATAGGCAGGGAAATTGGCATTATATAAATGGGCTGGAAATCGATATTACTGACTGACTGCCCTATGATCAATGAATGGGCTTTTAATCTAAAAACCAAAATATTGTCCTCTTTGTTATAATTTGGGGAGAGTATATATGCTATTACATAAGCAAGATAAATAAACAGTGAGTAAAGTAAATAGTAAAGCAAAGAAACCAATATATAAAGAAAATACTATTATTAATTTTGCACTATTTCCTTTCTTCTTTCATTCTCTCAAAACACTTATCTCAATTTTTTTTTTCGTCTTTCTCTTACAAATCTCTATTGTTGGTATGTTTAGAAGAAGAAGAAGAAGCAATGCCTATTTATAGGCAAAGGGAGGCCTCCGATCCCTAGCTTATCACATGCAAGTTACAAGTTAACTTCTTTCAATGCAACAAGTTTCAACAAAATTTTTATTAATGAAAGTTGTTTCAACAAAACTAATTCTCTAAATGAAGGTTGTTACTAAAAACGACATATTGAGATAGGATGTTGTCCTTTTATCCTTGCAACTGAGACAGTTCTCATAGATTACAGTAACATTGAGATAATTCGAGCTTGTTTAGTTCGCTGATTCGAGTTTAGATGTAATTTTATGTAAAGACTTTTTACTGTAGCAAAAAAGTTAAATGTGACTGTTTTTAAGAGTTTTTTAATGTAGCAAAACTCGAACCAGTAAAATGAACGGAGTATTCGTTTCCTATATTTTGTAATTATAATCTCATATTTCATTTAGCATCGACCAATAATATTTCATCCTGCACTTACCAAAAAATCTCCATATGAGCTGTTTTAGTATTACCCTTGTTGTAAATTTGCTTTAAACCTGAATATATTACATCCTTGCGGGCTCTAATTTGAACTAATCATTCTCTATTATTTGTGGGTAATGGGCATTTGCACTCGTAGTATTTATCCTAAATCACTCAACTTCGCTTTTGTTGTATTTCAACAAGATAAGATATTGATATTGATATTACAAGTACTAGGTGGATCCATTTTTTACTTGGTCCATTTTTCATCCATAAGAGTGTTGCGAAAAATTAGGCGAGACTTAATTTGAATACTGAGAACGCATAGCAAAAAGAAAAATAAATGTACAATCGTACTAAGAATTTTGATACATGTTCACCAATTTAATTACGTCATGTTTCTACCGTTATAAATTTTCATTATATTTTGATGAAGACTGTTATAAGAGAATCACTCAGGGTTCGTTTGGTATGAGGATTCAAACTAGAGTGATTTTAATCATGATTCTGAAATTAGAACCATGATTCATGATTTTGAGTTCAAATCATGATTCTGAAACCATGATTCAGAATCATGGGTTTGAATCACCTTGAATCAAGAAGGGGGTGGTTTTAGAATCATGATTTGAGCTAGTTTAAAACATCACATCAGATTCCAAATCATTATTAGAATCATCCAAATCAAACACTGATTCTGAATCATGATTCAAAATCACTGTAAACAAACACATTCTAAACTAGGATTCAAAATCATAATTATGGATCCATATACTAAACGCACCTTCAATCATTGTTTCTCTCACTCTCAATAATGTTTCAAGCCTTTAATCTTAAGAAAATCATCACAAAATAAAACCCTAACAATAGCATTTATAATGCACTTTTTTGGGTTGGAATCGGCCCAACAATGACAGGTTTCGAATTCACTTATTTAGCCCGACTCAAACTTACAATTCTAGACGATATTAATGTTCTTAAACCTTTTTCAATTTAATTCTTATAATATTCTAACTATCATCTAAGTTTATGGTTTCTTTTTAAAGTTCTAATAAGAGAATTATTTATACACTTTTTTCAGTTAAGATATTATTTATGAGACAAAACATATTGCAAGAAGTAATTTTAGGGAGAATAGAATTCAATATTAAGAGACGCTTATTTCCTATATTCATCCATGATTCTGAATCATGATTTTCTACAGTATTTTCTTTCACAAAAAAAACACGTAAAATGAGAATGATTCTGAATCATGATTTTGAATACATAAACCAAACATCCTCTACATTTTTTTTTTGGGCTCATGATTCAAAAACTACTAATGAATTTATCCCTTTGTTTTTTGATTTATAATAACTTAGTTGTGGTTATTCCACAAGTTTTTTTTTTTCCACAAAAGTTTCGACAAAATCTAAAACGAAATGTCCATAAAAATAATAAAAAAATCGAACTCCACGGTGGACTCATTAATATTTTCATCTAAACTCTTTTTCTTCTCTTTTTCTTTTCCTTTTTTTTTTCTTGGTTGTCGTTAACTTTAAGGGCATAATGTAAATTGTAAAGACAACTTCTTCTGGAAGTATTTTCACAACAAATAAAAAATGAAAATAAGAATAGAAGTGCGAACTGCGGAGTGTCATGAGGGAAAAAAAAAATAAAAAAAAAATACAAAAATAAAAAGAGCCAAGTGCGAAAAAGCTAAGAAAAATTCTAGATCCTTCCCATCTTCCCCATTCACTCAGTCAATTGTGAATTGACAATACTACCCCTCAGCGACCGCCTACTACGTTCCTTAAAGATAAATCCCCACCGTCCATTCTTTCCCTTAAATTTCCAGATCCATCTCCATTCTTACTCCTCTTTCTCTCTTGCCGTCTCGTGTCGTCTCTCTCTCTCTCTCTAGCGCTCGCTCTTTGCAATTCATAAAATTCCCAATCGGTGAGCTCTCCATCGCCTTCTCCCCAATCTTCGGTTCTCGATTTTGCTTTGTATGATCTGCAATTAATGGCGGATTCCTGATTTGATCTGAATTTTTGCTGTTAACTTTTTTTCTAGGGTTTTATACTTATACATAAGAGAGAATGTTTGGGAGGGGGCCGAAGAAAAGCGACAACACCAAGTACTATGAGGTCCTGGGCGTGTCGAAGAACGCTTCGCAGGATGATCTAAAGAAGGCTTACAGAAAAGCCGCCATCAAAAACCATCCCGACAAGGGCGGTGATCCCGAGAAGGTATAATTTTTGCGTCTTCTTTTGTGTATTGATGGATCAGCTTGTGAATTTTTGATTGAGACTTTCAATATATTTGCTTAATTGCGTCTTTTAGGGTTGTTTTTGTGAGCTTGATAAGGATAAACTGGTTTAAACTGTTTAGATCCGTATCAATGGATCAAAGTTGTTTTTTGGTGGTTTATTTATGGGCGTCTAAGAATTTGTTTGAATGATTTGAATATTTTTCAAATGGATTTGGATAGATAGACGTTTATGATTTCTTCTAAACATAACAAAAATCTCTATTAACAATGAGGTTTCAAGTTTTGCGCTGCCCTCTTATAGTAATACTAATACGTATGATATGGTTGGACTTTTATCAAAGTTAAAGGGAAATTTTAGTTTTTCTGCATTAAACAATGATTTCAGGATATATCCCATATGCGTTCGTGATGGAAAACTGTTAGTTTGACGAGCTCCTGGATATTCATTGTTGAATATATTTTTTATTTATTTATGGACTTGGTCATTGGATTATCTCTCTAAATATCTTTGATCATGATCTTCCTTGATATTTGTTTGTGACAATTTTGTTTTCGGGCATTCGTTTTGATGTTTGTTGATTCTCTTTCAGTTCAAAGAGTTGGCCCAAGCATACGAGGTCCTTAGTGACCCAGAGAAACGTGAAATCTACGATCAATATGGCGAGGATGCCCTTAAGGAAGGAATGGGTGGTGGAGGTGGTGGCCACGACCCATTTGATATTTTCCAATCCTTCTTCGGTGGCAGTCCATTTGGCGGTAAGGATTTTGACTTTTTGAGACTGAGCCAGCTGTAATTGAGTGAATTTCTTTGGAAGTCATTGTTCTTACAATAATCCGTTATTCTGTTTAAAGGTGGTGGGAGCAGCAGAGGCCGAAGGCAGAGAAGGGGTGAGGATGTAATACATCCTCTCAAGGTCTCATTGGAAGATCTCTACAACGGGACAGCTAAGAAGCTTTCCCTCTCCCGCAATGTACTTTGCTCAAAGTGCAAGGGGTTAGTGCCTATATATGTACTTTTGCAGCGTGAAACTCGTTTTTATACCTTACTCTGGCGAAATTGGGATTTTATATGATGATTGCTGATATGCAGTAAGGGCTCGAAGTCAGGTGCCTCAATGAAATGTCCTGTTTGTCAAGGTTCTGGAATGAAAGTTTCCATTAGACAGCTTGGTCCCTCAATGATTCAACAAATGCAGCATCCTTGCAATGAGTGCAAGGGTACTGGTGAGACCATCAATGACAAGGATCGCTGCATGCAGTGCAAAGGTGAGAAGGTTGTCCAGGAGAAGAAAGTCTTGGAAGTTGTTGTGGAAAAGGGTATGCAAAATGGACAGAGGATTACATTCCCTGGAGAAGCTGATGAAGCGGTAAGGCAGAATGACATTTTATGTGTTTGGTTTTAGCATTTTTCTAGCTATTATGTTAGCCACGTGGATCCTATGTTTCATAGGTATTGATCTACCCCTGGGTTCCTGTTTTGTTTGCAGCCTGATACTGTTACAGGAGATATTGTATTTGTCCTACAACAGAAAGAGCACCCCAAGTTTAAGCGAAAGGGTGATGACATATTTTATGAGCACACCTTGAGCCTCACAGAGGCGCTATGTGGCTTCCAATTTATATTAACACATCTAGATGGCAGGCAACTCCTTATTAAATCCCAACCTGGCGAAGTAGTTAAGCCTGGTAAGCGACATATCACTATATTGTGTGTCCCGAGTTTAAATAATATGAGCTATTATTATTTCTTTTTGGTGCGCGTTTTTTTTTTAAATTATTTTTTGGGTATCTGGTTGTCCAAAGACCCTCAATCACCTGACTATTCCAGGGTATACAAGTTGTTATGAACACTCTCTCTCTCATGGCTGCCTTTGGCGTATGTTTCTTTCTTGTTTCCGTCTTGATCCTGGTCACTGTTGAGTGTTTTTAAGTTGTAAACTTGTAACCCTTGCTGCTTATAACTAGGGCTGGAAAACCTCTTTTAATATTCCTACTTTGACAGTCCACTTTCAAGTAACGAGGCTTGCTTGTAAATTTTTACCTGCCTAGGGTATTGCTAATCAGGTGACCACTAAGCCGATCCAGTGCTACTCAATACAACAACAACAACAAGAAGCAGCCTTAATTCTATTTTAATTGGGGTCGGCTATATGGATTTCACTTTTCCACGCAGCTCTATTCGAAATTAGACTTTTCTGAAAGCTTAGATCTAGAATGTTATTCCTGACTATTTTGGTCCACATAATTCTTAGTCTACCCCTTCATCTCATAGTATTATGTATAAGAATGTCCTCCCAAGCACGAACTGGTGCTTCTAGCGGTCTACGTTGGACATGCCCGTACCACCTTAAGCGGTTTTCGCGCACCTTATCTTCTATTGGTGCTACACCTATTTTATTACGAATAACTTCATTTTTTATGCGATCCATTCTGGTATGACCACTCATCTATCTTAACATACGCATTTCTGCCACACTCATCTTACGTTTATCTCTTAATGGCCCAACATTCACTACCATATAACATAGCTGGGCGGATTGCAGTCCTATAGAACTTTCCTTTCAACTTAATAGGCATTTTGCCATCACATAACTTACAATTTTAATTTCATTGACTTTGATCTTTGGACTGAGCTACTCTTAACTTACAGTTTTAATTTCATTGACTTTGGTCTTTGGGAGTCATGCTAGGAATACCAATTCTAATTCCAACTCTAGTGTACCAATTGATATAGCATGTGAGTTATCTTTTTATTGGCACATGCAATCTCTTATAATCGATTGACTGACATAAAAATAACAAATCACATGCTATGCTAGTCGGTACATAAAAGTTGGGATCGGAATTGGTGTCTCGCGTTATTGATAGTTTGGTAGGTGTTGTTATTTCTAGTATTGCTGTCACTATTTTTCTTTATTATTATTATTATTTTTTTTTTTGAAGTTTTCAATTATCCAATCCTTTCTCTGATGTATTTGGTATGTTTAGTATTGCTTTCACTACTAGTTATTTTGAAGTTTTTAACTACCTTGTCTAGTACTTTGGTTGTGAATGATGAATTGGGGCTTCCCTTAGTTGCGAACTTTTTACCATATTAATTATTTGGTCGAATTTGAAGTTATACTCTAGTGCGCGCGTTTTTTTTTCCCCTGCTTTTCTGTTTTATTTTTATTTATTTTTTTATTTTACAGTTTCAGCTTTTCATAGTAATAGATAAAGCAGTGTTCAAACTAATATGATTCTGAACGGTTGTCTTTTGTGTAATGTAGACCAATTCAAGGCTATAAATGACGAGGGGATGCCAATGTACCAGAGGCCATTCATGAAGGGTAAATTATACATTCATTTCACTGTTGAATTTCCGGACTCCTTGAGCCCAGAACAATGCAAGGCTCTGGAGACTGTGCTGCCCCCAAGGTCAGGACAGCAGCTTACAGACATGGAAATAGACGAGTGCGAGGAGACCACGCTGCATGATGTTAACATTGAGGAGGAGATGCGCCGCAAGCAAGCACAGGCCCAGGAAGCATATGATGAGGACGACGATATGCATGGTGGTGCCCAGAGGGTGCAATGTGCGCAGCAATGATGTGGCTGCTGCTTTAACAAATTATTTGATAAAATAAACAGTTAATTTGATTCTCGTTTTATTAGTAGGGATTTTATTCTCATAGTAGGGATTTTATTCTCTGTCATAGGGCTATTAGAATCTTGTCTTTCTGGTTTGGATTTTTTACTTAAATGCTTGCAAATGGTTGTGCCTGGAGTTGAGAAATTGTAACTCTCAGACCTATTAAGAAATATGCATGTTTTCTCCATCTAGTTTGTTACTGTTACTATATTACTGTTTTAGGAGATGCATGAAATGGTGCATGCTTTAGGATGCTTTGATCTGCATTACTAATGTAGCGTGGATGGCATGCACATGCTGATCGGGTAAAGAAAAAAAAGTTCAGCCGATGACAGCTAATGCTTTAACCTAAAGTAAAAAAAAAGAGAAAATGTCAGGCTGGTATGAAGTATTGTGCAAATATATTGCGTTATAGGTTTTAAAAAACAGTTATATTTAATTTTTTTATTATAATAAATTTTTTTTACATAAAGTCATATTTAAATTTGAATTAATTCATATCACCCATCATGGATTTAGAGCACTTAGGCATATAATGCCGTGAAAGTTGGAATGGTAGCACAATGTAATAAAAATTAGAGATTTAAGGATTGTTCTTTTGTAACGAAATTTTTGACAAAAATTTAAACTTGAATTATAATTTTATTTAAATTCATAATTTTTTATAAAATTTAAGTCTGAACTCGAATTTGAATTTGAGTTTAAATTCGAGTTCAAGTTTCTCTTTTAACTCGAGTTCATAAACTCAAACTCAAATTAATGAATAATATTTTTTCTATTTTTAAAAATGCCATAACTTTTTCGTTTTAATTCTGATTAAGATGATTTTTTTTCTATGCATTCACAACGAAAAGACGATTAAAATTCCACCCATATACCCTATTAAAATTTCTTATCACCATTGAGTTTTTATTAAAATACTATCTAAATACAAATTTAAGTTTTGACTCACTCAATACAAACTCAAAAAGATTTTCAATTCAAATCATAACTCAAATGTGCACATCCAAACACAAACTCTAATTACAACTTTAACTCAAGTTATAATTCAAACTCAACTTAAGATCATCACTCAAATCACTCTAACTAAAAAATGTAAAAAAATAACCCCTTAGTCTCATCACTTCCATCTTCACCGTCACTTCTCCTTCCCTGTTGGCTCTATCTTGAATCCTCTTATTTTAGTTATATCTGAATGACTACTTTCCAAAATAAATTAAATAATAATTAAATAAAAAGAAAACTTAGCTCCGTTCATTTCACCGATTTGAGTTTAAAATTTGAGTTTTACTACAGTAAAAAACTCTCATAAACAGTCACATCTAAATTTTTTACTACAATAAAAAGCTCTCACATAAAATTACATCTCAACTCAAATTAAAAATTTAAATTAACAAATTAAACAGACTCTTAATGTCACTTATAAATTAGAGTAATACGTTAGATTCCGCTTAGCGTGAGATTTGCACCACAAAAATGTGCGCTTTTACAGATAAAGGTGGGGCCAATCTGACTTCTATGCGCGCTTTGGGGAGCTCAAAAGCATTGATTTATAAATTAAGATTCAAGTTAGAAAAGAAAGCAAGTGTTAGGTTGATCAAAAACTGATATGGACTTAATTGGAAAAATCAACGGTTACTTTCAAATGAATGTACTTTAACACTAAGGGATAACAATGATAAGACCCCCAAGGCTTGATTTTAATGTTTAGCAATTTAATACATGAAGCTTTCAATCTTAAACCAATTACCCACTTAAAAATTCGCTAATAAGTCCACTAATCACTATCTACACTACACCAAAGGTGAACGTGGTATACAGCCATTTGTCTCACTAATAATTCTCTTTCAAAATAGCCCTCAAACATTTAGAGGAGCCAAATTTCCATCCTAATTAAGTAAACTCCTTGGGAGGGAAATTCCCATGCAGTATTGACTTAGCTAGTAAAAGTTTTTAGTAAATTCTTCATTTCTTTTTTCTCTCTCTTCCTCTCTTCGGAACACCAAAAATCCCCATTAAATTAGAAGAAAATAGAAGATGAGCTTTGCTAATGACGATAGAGGCACCACAGGGAAAGTGCTAATGGCAATTCAAATCTCCCTTGTTGCCATCGTCATCCTCGTTGACGGATTTAAGTACAATTCAGTGAAAATTACCGTCTTACTCAAATTTTTTTTAAAAAAATATTACCTTTAAAAATTTTATATTTAAGTCTGTACTGAAATAATATATGTTTCCATTAAAATAAATATATTTTTTTATATGTCTTCACTAAGATAATTTGTTAAAAGAAATTTAGTGTACACTCTCACTGAAGTGAAAAGCTGGTTCCGCCACTGTTATTCGCCGTTTTCGTCGCCTATTACTGCACCGCCCGCACGCGCACACACGCCCTCCTCCGGTCGGACAATAGCCTTCCTCGTCCAGCCGGCGACTCGATCAGCACCATCGCCATTGTCGGCGCCGGAAGTTCCGCCGGCGATCAGGACTCCGGCGGTGTCACGATCATTGAGCTCGGTCTCGATGAGGCCGCCCTTCGGAGCTTCCCGAAGCTGCTCTACTCTGTAGATTTCGGTAAACTTGTAGATCATGAAGACGAAGAATCTTCGTCGTCGACGGCGATCTGTTGCTCGATTTGCTTGGCGGACTTCGAGGAAGGCGACGTTCTCTGGTTGCTGCCGGATTGCGGACACGTTTTCCACCAGAAATGCGTTGATCCGTGGCTGCAGTTGCGGCCGACGTGCCCCAACTGTCGAACGTCGCCGATCCCGACTCCGATCGCCACTCCTCTAGCTGAGGTTACTCCGTCGGTATGGCAGTGATAATAATGGTCATCAAATATATTTTTTATGATACACAAATTCTTGCTGTCTAATGTCTTGTAATTGGAACTAGCTGATATATAAAGGATTTTTATTTTATTCTTATGATGTTTTGAAGTCAAATTAGTTTTTTTTTCCTCCTTATTATTGTTGCTTTTTAAATTTTTCGCTTGACAAAGTAATGGTAACAATCTATCATCCTTTTGTATGACGTTGTCGTACTAGAAGAATATTTTTGGGGACATTAATATATATTTAAACAATATAGGATCCGGGTTTATTTTACCCTTTATATATAATTGTAATTTGTAGATTCTCTTATGATCTTGCGTGTGTGTAGCTCTTTCTTTTTTTTTTTTTTTTTTTTTTCGTTTTTTTATTACCAAGTAAAAGAAAATGACGTTGATGTCTAATTTGAAATGTAAATTAATATAAACTAAAATTTTTGTGTTTTGATTGAAATTTTGAGAGTCTTGATTTAAGAAAGTGTGTATATACGTGGACAAATATTAAGAGACTTATGCTTCTATACTTAACAAAGCGATCATGTAATGAATTATAATCAAAATTCTACTAAATTTTTTATTTTTTATTTTTTGGACAAAAAAAGGAAACTCTCACTACAACAAATTGTGTAGTAATTCGATGGTTAGACGTTTGGTGCAGTTTAGGGGAGACTCTCACTACAACAGATTGTAGCTTTAGCTAATGTAATTTTGTAGCTAAAAAATAATATTTTGTGATAAAATGAAATTTGCAACTAAATATTTATTACTAGTTGCAAGTTATAATTAGTAGCAAAAAACGTTGTCATCAATAGCCGCACTATTATTTTGCATGAAGAAATTGAAAAGTTCTAGCGAAATTTAACTTATATTGCTAATTATGTGAATATGTGACAAACAAAGTTTGGCAAAATAAGTTGGATTTAGTTACAAAATGTTTTTTTTACTAACATGCTCCAAACTTCATTTTCTCCATCCCATCATTAATCTTTAATGGTACACGTCAACGTTCGTTTGTCGATCTTCTCTGTGATTTGTAGCTAATTCTTTTAGTTACAAAATTTTCACATAAAACTTCAGAAGTGATTTGCAGCTAAATTCAAGATTTATTGAAGTGTCTCTCTAGAATAATTTTACAGAATTTAGAAAACGTCTTTAAGAAATTTGGTTCCTATTGATGCCTGGAGACCTATTTCCTTAGGAAATCGTTATTTCAATATTCACTTTTCTTCTCAAATTTTCGTCCACCAAACCAACCACGAATTTTACCGGTGGAGATTGGGGTGGAGGTCCAGTGACATGCATGCAAGGAAAAGAGAGATTTGGGTTCGAGAAAGGGGGAGGGAGTACTCACCGAAAGGGCGTAAAAGGGGAAGGAAGAAAAGAGAGAAAGAAGAACAAAAGAGTGAAAAAATAATGAAGAATAAGAAGAAAAGGGTTCTCTTGTTTTGCCTGAGGGGTATTTATTTTATTTTTTCTAAGAAAGTGGTAGGATTCAAATTGTTTTATCAAGGGTTTTCCGACTTCCAAGTGATTCAAGGAGGGAAAAAGATGAAAAATCACCTAGGGGACTATTTGCAAAAATTTTGAGTAGTAGAGGCTCAAGCATTTCAAAAATTGAGGGTTCAAAGTATGTATAGTTTCAATAAATATCTAAATTGTTATATAATTTCCTCAAATTCCCCAAAATATGCTCCTTTTGCGTAAAAAAAAAAAAAATTATAATACAACAATTAACAATAAGAGCCAATATAACAAATTCAAAAATATAATGAAAACTTCGAATGTTACATGTTTAGACGGGCATTCCTCCAAATGTACAAACCTAATTATGCTTTTCGGTAATACGAACTATATTAAGGTTGCGAATGAACAAAGTAAAACAATGAAAAAGTGGGTTGATCGACATACATTAACTGAAAATATATAGTAAATAAACAACATATTAATAAATGATCAGCAAATGTCATGTGAAACATTTCAAGCAACATATAAGACATGATGTCACGTGTGTTTAAAATCTCAAAAAACACATGGTGGATAAATATTGTGGCAATTCAATATCATAGGGAATTAAAACCTTATACGATAAAAAAAATTGGTCGCACAAATTTTGCGACAATATTTTATGGGAATATTTATTTGATCGGACTTTTTTCGGCAGACCTTTTTATACGTAGTATTAGTAATTTTTAACTGTTAAATTTTATTAAAATCACATGAAATTAAAAAATTATACAGAATAAATAAATTTTTTATATAAATATAACAGTTAAAAAATAAAAAATTGTCAATATTCTTGCTAAAAAATTCCCTTATTTGATTAGCAAACACTTCGGTCGCAAAAAGAGTGTTTTCACGTAATGGATAAGGCGCTGGAGTTGGGGGAAAAAAGACGACAAGGTGTTTGAGTCTAATGGCATGTTCTGGATCATCATGATCAGGGCGGCACACTTTTTCAGGATGGCTACAAAAGTCAACCAAAAAAAAAAAATTCAAAGATGAATGCATAAATTAAGAGCCGGTTTAATTCGTTAATTTAAATTTTTAATTTGAGTTAAGATGTGATTTTATATAAAATTTTTTTATTATAGTAAAAAAGTTAAATATAACAATTTTTAAGAATTTTTTACTGTATTAAAACTCGAATCGGTAAAATAAACGGAATCTAAACAAGAGAAATTATATTCAAGGAAACAAAACATGAGAAAGTATAAATTGTTTTAAGTATTATTGTTTTGTTATTCAATTTTCTTTAATGGAAAGAATATTCAAAGAAGGATACTTTGCAAAATTCGCTGGCATATTGAACAAAAGCTAACTACTTAAACTTTTATTTTATTCAGCAAAAAAAAAAAAAAAACTTAGAACAGGAGACTCAGTTCCATTAGTTAGAATTTACAATTGGTCATATAGTTTAGTTTGGGAAAAAAAAAGAAAAAAAAAATCGCTCATATTGCTACATGGAAAAATGTTCAAAAAAATATGTCACCGTGCAACTTTTTCTTCCTCAAGTAGCTTAGCCCTATAGCTAAAAGTCAAACTTATTTAAAATGAAAATAAATTATTATTTCATTTAGTTTTGATTTTTAATATAGAAAATGTACATAGTTAATGCGAAAATATAGTTTTACTTAATTGAAAAAAAAAACTTAAAAGTTTCATTGAACATCACAAACTAATAAAAAATTAATCCCATGTAATA
Organism: Morus notabilis; assembly: GCF_000414095.1. NCBI lineage: Eukaryota > Viridiplantae > Streptophyta > Magnoliopsida > Rosales > Moraceae > Morus > Morus notabilis. The sequence continues at coordinate 234,008 of NW_010358179.1, read as the reverse complement.
TGAGTGTTTTTTTTTTTTTTTTTTTTTTGGGTGAATAAGGCCTCCATCTAATATGAGTTTCATATTAGAAGATATATTTTTTTGCTAGTGTGTACTGTTGGCATCAATAGTAACACTGTTAGGAATCCACTTGTTCTATTATGAAAATTTGATCTTCATTTCAAGTATTTCAACTTGATCATTAATTTGATTTGAAATAAATATTACAATTATTTATGCATCTTCAAATGAGGTTTGGCTGGAATTGGGCGACGATGTATTTTTAGAGCCCGTTTAATTAGCTGATTTGAGTTTTTAATTCGAATTGAGATGTGATTTTATGTGAGAGCTTTTTACTGTAGAAAAAAGTTAGATGTGAGTGCTTATGAGAACTTTTTACTGTAACAAAATTTGAATTTTAAACTCAAATCGGTGAAATGAATGGGCCTTAAACTCTTGCTAAAAGTAAATAGCTGAAAAATTTTCAAGATGAGATGTCCTTCTTACCCTTAGGCTCAAGGACGTTTCTTACATTTATGCTCAAACTACCAGCTGGGAAAAAAAAAGTACAGCTATTGACATGGTGAATAAATTCACTAGCTGGAGGTTTAGGCTAGTTAGTATATTTTTAATAACATTTGAATGTTTGGTGTTCGGAATATGGTAAATATTTCTATGTAAAATTTTAATTCACTCTTTCACCTTACTTTTTTTTTTTTTAATTAATGGGATTTTTGAAAACTCCCCTACGTTTGGACATGAGCATGACTAACGAGATAGGAGTGGATTTTGCAATACTATTCAATCTACGAGTCTATTTGGTTCATATGTTCAAATCATAGTTCATGATTTTAAAATTTAAAATTGAAATTTTTTGTAAGAAAAAAACACTGTAATAGAAATAAGAATTATGATTTGAACTATGCGGAACCCTTAAAAAAAACATACCCTAAAAGATCAAATTGAAATACCTAAAGATCAAAAATTGTTTTTTTTAATAATTAAAATCTATAATATTAGTTTTATTTTCTTTTTGAGGGTCACTTTAATTTGGAATCGGATTTTGCAAAATTTCTAGAGTAATACCTTGAAAGTTGAAAACATACAATATTAGGTAGGTTTCCTACAATAGTAAGTCATCCAAGTAGCATCTATTATCTAGCACTAATACCACTTTGGGCAATAGAATCAGAAAGTAAAAACCTTAAAGTCTAGAGAACGGACAAAACTAATTAATGAAGGTTTACTAAGATGGTAATTAATCACAGATAAAACATCAATCGAAAAAAATAGCAAAATAATAATAATAATAACTAAATAAATAAATAAAAAACAAAGAAAGTATAGAAAAGCTCGTAACAAAACATATCAACATCCAACAAATAGAAAAAGGCATAAAACTCGTCTCCCCATCTCTCTCTTCACTAAAAGAAATCCATTTTTAATCAATTCTATAAACTCCCACCAACCAAAACATTTCACCAAAAAAATTAAAAAATAAAAAGTAAAAGAAAACCCAAAATATAAAAGAAGAGAAAACAACATGCCATGACATCATGAACAACCCCATGAGCTCCGGCGACGAGAGCTCACCAAGCCTCGGCGGATTCCGATACGGCATCGGCATCTCCATCGGCGTCCTCACCCTCGTCATCATCATGACCCTAATCTCCTACTTCTGCACCCGCGCTCGCTTAAACTTCGAACAGTCCACTAGACCCGCCTCCGTCGTGATGATCACCGTCGACGGCGACCCGGCGATCTCCGGACAGCCTCGAGGACTAAACGACGACGTCCTCAGAAGCTTCCCGAAGCTTCTGTACGCCCAGGCGAAGCTCCACTTGAGGGATAATAACCGCGCAGGATCAGCTTCCAGCAGCTGCTCGATATGCCTCGCCGATTATGCAGACTCCGATGAGCTCCGGTTGTTGCCGGACTGCGGCCATATCTTCCATATCAACTGCGTCGATTTGTGGCTCCGGCAGCACCCGACGTGCCCTATCTGCCGGAGCTCTCCTATTCCGACGCCGTTGACCACTCCTTTGGCCGAAGTCGCTCCGTTGGCGGCGGCGGCGCCTGCGGCTACGGCTACGGCGGCACGGTGAGAGTTAAGGCAAAAGGGATATCGGTTTGAGTTTGGAGTGATCTTTTTGTAGAATTTGAGTACAGGTTTTCATATGAATTTGAGGTTTACATTTTTGTTGTTGTTGCAGTTCTTTGTAAATATTGAATGACTTTTCTCCCTAATCAAGTTTTGGGTGCGAAAATACAAGCAAAAAAAAAACAACAACAAAGTTTTGGGTGTCAAAATTACCTTAATGTCTTTAGTTGACAAATTTTCATGATCACATTTTTTTTTTTTGTTTTGCTTTTTTCTCTTTTTCCCGGCCATTTATTCTGTTTTTATTAGGATATTTCAAAAGGACGTCTAATTTCTGCTTGCTTTAGCATTTTTTCCCCCTTCTATTTGTTGGTGTTGAGATCTTTGTAATATTAAATGAGTTTTCTTTCTAGTTAAGTTTTAGGTGCCAAAATTACCCTACGGGTCATGAATGTTTCTAAATTGACAAGTACTTTGATTATTATATATATTGTTTTGCTTCTTTTTTTTTTTTTGCCGGCTGATTATTTTATAATTAGGGTTCGAAAGGACGTTGAATTTCTGCTTGGTCTGATAGATATTTAATAACTAATTAATGAAGAGTTAAGATATCTTGCTAGCGATATTAGGGGGAAAATAATGGTGAATATTATGTAATTTTTTTGTGTGTTCTATTATATATATATATATATACTGGTCAAAGGTTTTAAGTTTCGTAGAGTTTAATTGTAGAATGAAATGGGAAAACTGAAAACGTGATGGATACGGGCACCAACCGCAATTGTTGAACACCGACCAAGTTGCCGAAAATTTTCTTCCCAGTGCCCCCCTGCTCTCTCTCTCTCTCTCTATATATATATACATTTTTTTTTTGAGAATCTGCTCTATATATATTTAGCTGTACAGCGAAATAATATATATATATATATACACACACACACACACACACAACCCGTTTGTGAAAAAAGAAACCTTAATATGGACAGGGAAATTATTAATATTATCATTTTGTTTTTTATAGTGTAATCTCGTATATATGGACCGAAAAGCTAAAAAAGAAAAAAAAAATCATAATAGTATTTCGTTAAATTATATTATTGTAATCAAATTTGTGTAACGTTCATTCTGATTAGAGACCTTTCTATTCAAGTAATATTGTCCACTAATTGTATACATGTAGACATATATAGACATAAAGATATTTATAATAATTAGTAATGATGATTATGATGATGATGATGATGAGATTATGATGGTCTTAAAAGTTTAGCTGATATTGACTAGATTAATGATTTTGAACAACAGAATATTTATTTTTGGGTGTCTTTAAAGCAAAGATTTTGCGATTGATTTTATCAAAAAAAAAAAAAAAAGTGATTGACTAGGTAAAAACTACAAACGAAAAAAAAAAAAAAAAAAAAAAAAAAAAAAAAAAAAAAAAAAAACTGTCCACAAACCAGACTCTTCATAATAAACAAGAAAGACAGACATGGAAACAAGTAATTGATAAAAAAGAAGCTTTCCAGCTCCAAGTCTCCAACCGATGCCACATTGGCGCGGAAAAGTAGACATGGTGCTGGAGAAGTGCTAAACCGAACGCCATATTTTAACGGCAATTTGCTGTGAAACAAGTGGGATGAATAGTGGAAACCCATATTTGCGTTTCCACTGTTCATTCAACACCAAATTTAACATCGGTTTTTATTTTTATACCTTGTTTAGTTCATTTCGTTGATTTGAGTTTTTAATTTGAATTGAGATGTGATTTTATATGAGAATTTTTGGCCTCGTTCATTTCATCAATTTGAGTTTTTAATTTTAATTTTGCTACAGTTAAAAGCTCTCACAAAAAGTCATATCTAACTTTTTCTGCTACAGTGAAATTCTCTCACATAAAATTACATCTCAACTCAAATTGAAAACTCGAATCCGTGAACTGAACGAGGCCTTTTACTGTAACAGAAAAAGTTAATGTCACTTTTTATGAGAGTTTTTAACTGTAATAAAATTAAAATTGAAAACTTAAATCGATGAAATAAAAGATGCCTTATTCTTTTTGTTTTCTTAATTTAAAAAGGAAATGTATATGGAATATTCTTTTTAGCGTTAAAAATGATGTGTATAAGTTGTGGATAAATTTATTGTTTAAAGTGAAATTACGTCATTTTGATGTGAAAGTTACGCCATTTTAGTGTTCACCGTTGGAAATGCTCTAAATAGTTAACAGCTGATCAGAAAACACTCAGCTTGCGTTTCAAAGTCAAAAGCCACTAGATTGAACCAAATTTTTGTAACCAACGTTACAATATGCTAAGACTATGGGCCTGTTTAGTTCGCTGATTCGAATTTTTAATTCAAGTTGAAATGTAATTTTATGTGAGAGTTTTTTACTGTAATAAAAAGTTAGATGTGACTGTTTCTGAGAGCTTTTTACTGTAACAAAACTCGAATCGGTAAAATGAACGAGACATATATTTATTAATAATGTCGATGCATGGCAGGATGCCAGCTAAGACGAAAATTCCGCATAATAATACACTAAAAAAATTTTAAGATTTGGTTGTAAGAATATATATTGTAAGAATGGATTAATTAAATTAATAAGTTAACAGCTTAGTTTGGGATATAATAATACGTGGCAGTAGGGACCCAGTTAGTTAATTTATGTATAATATTTTTAACTTTTTATTATAGATATATATATGTTCATTTGATAAAGCGCGCGCCTGAGGGCTGAGAAGTGTAGAGCTAGGCCCAATTCAATGCGTTACTAATCAGTTTTTTTTTTTTTATTATTTTTATTATTATTATTTTTTTTTTAAACTTTAAGAGCACATAACATTTAACATACTCAGCAAAAACATATAGATGACTTCCACTAAATTGGTTAGTACGTAAAAAAGCCATTAAATATGTAATCTGTAATCTATTATCTATTAGTAAGCCTGTATAACTCCTTCTACGATACCTTAGAGACACGTAGGTATAAAAGTTTTTTTTTTTTTTTTTTTTTTTTTTTTTTTTTTTTTTAATTTTTTGTTAACGTGTCAGCAAGCCTTTATATGTATGTATGAATGCATGTATTTACATAATAATATTTATTTGCAAAGTCCACCAGAATGATTACAGCCCTTTAAATTATTGAGGTAGAACTCCTATTTCAGGGGCAGATTAAAGTCAACACGGATAGGGTGACGAATGGCTCTCTGGGTTCCATAGGATGTTTTGTGGTATATATTCATCACCACTATTGAATTTGCTAGTCGTTTCAATATTAGGGACTTTCTGTGGTTTGATTAATGCCACCCAATGTGCTTAGTATAGAGTTGTTGGAGTTGTTATTTTACATTTTTGAGTTATGGTGACTTGAGTGATGATCTCATTGAATTTGAGTTATAATTTGAGTTGAAGTTATAACTTGAGTTTGTGTTTAGACGTGCACATTTGAGTTATGATTTGAATTGAGAATTTATTTGAGTTTGTGTTTGGATGGGTCAAAACTTAAATTTGTATTTAGATAGTATTTTAATAAAAATTCAATGGTAATGAAAAATTTTAATAGGGTATGTGGGTGGGGTTTTATTCATCTTTTCGTTGTAGAAAAAAAAATCATTTCAATCAGAATTAAAACGAAAAAATTATGACATTTTTAAGAATATAAAAAAATATTATTTATTAACTTGAGTTCGAGTTCATGAACTTTAGTTGAAGGAGAAACTTGAACTTGAATTTAGCCATAAACTCGAGTTCAAACTCAAATTTTACAAAAGAATATAAACTTAAATAAAATTATAATTTGAGTTCAAAATTTTTCTGAGTTTTATTACAGAAGAACAACCCCTTTTTTTTTTTTAAGAGTCGAGTAGTCCCTTGGGATGCAATAAGAAAAGAGAAAAGAGAAAAAGAAAAATTAAAAAAAAAGCTAAAAAAGAAAAAGAAAAAAAGGCAACGAAACGCCTCTAGAACAACTGATTCTCAATTAAATAGATAGGATAGATTATCTTATTCACTTTCTATATTTTTCGTGAAGGTAATCTTGTTGCTTATAACTCTTGCTTCCCTTACAATTTCTATTTAAGATTATTTTCATTACTGCTCTTAAATTATGTATCTTATATTAAAGTGCCCCTCACTTTTCAAAACAATTCAAAACACTCTTGATATATAGAAAACATGTTAAAATTTCACTTCCGTTTATAATGTAAATAGAATTGATGATGTGGCATGAGTTTAAAGGTTTTTTTATTTAATAAATTGATATTAAAGGCTAATAGATGGTATTATGAATAAAAGAGGTATTAAATAAAAAAATTTAATAAAACCCAGAATAAATTAGTGGACGTTTAGTTCATGAGTTTAGAATCATGATTCAGAATTATTTTCAATTTATGTGTATTTTTTGAGAGAAAATACTATAGCGAGCCACGAACCATGACACGAATCCTTGCTCCAAACACAGACTCAAAGATTGTTTTTTTAATCAAATGAAAGCTCTAAGGCTCCGTTCACTTCACCGATTCGAGTTTTATTACAGTAAAAAGCTATAAGAAATAGTCACATCTAACTTTTTGACTATAATAAAAAGCTCTCACATAAGGTTACATCTCAACTCCAATTAAAAAGTCGTATCAGCGAACTAAACGGATCCTAAAAACTCCTCAAACAAAACCAGAAAATTAATAACACACGAAAAACAAAATCCATGGTTGTTCGACGCTCTACCTTCCTATCGATAACCCATACTCACTCTCAACAATGATCTCGGACCCATTAGTGGAAGTGGCGGCGTTGAGGAAGGTGTGGTGATGGAGGTAGGAGTGAGGGGGCTGGTCTGTTCATGTGACAGTGAAGGAAGGCGACGATAAGTCTTCGCTCACGATGACGACAGGTGCTAAGCTGCTCACGCGACAGTGATTGGATGGGGATCTAGGCATGAGGTTAAACGACCATAAATCTAAGAATTTCTAATTAGAGCTGATTCGTTCAAGATTTGTGTTTTGTTTCCTTTTTCATGTTTTTGCTCTGTTCCTCATTGAATCTGAATGTTTATGCCTATTTGATTCGTTGGACTTAAAAAGTATTACCAGGGATGGGGGGAAAAGTCTCATCTAAGCAAGATACCATGCTTTCAAACGTTTTTGGACAGAGAAGGTTTATTGCCTTCTCGACGAACATGAAATTGTTGGCCTTCTTTATACTATATTTGCTTTATTTTTATCACTTGTACCTCTTCTTGGATCTGGACACGCAATCAAAGAAGCTGCCATAGAAATGGGGTTCGAGCCTTTTGGGGAGGTAAGAGGAAAAAGAAGAACATTAAAAGCATAGAAATGGGGTTCGAGCCTTTTGGGGAGGATACACAATCAAAGCATCGGTTCCTACCGTTGCACCACCCAAGTGCGTCCCGCAAACCCGGCCGAGCAAAGCGGTATATACGCCGCAGCTGTGGCCGCGGCCGGAAATCAGTGTGCCCTTGATGAAGTGACACTTGGCACTTATCCGAAGCGTCTCTACTCCGAAATTAAGCTCCAATATGGAAGCTCATCAACTGCTTCTAGCTGCTCAATATGCTTGGCTGACTACAAGGAAATGGATATGCTCATGTTGTTGCCGGATTGTGCTCATCTTTTTCCATGAGAAGTGCATCAATAAATGGCTCCGGCTGAATCCCACTTGTCCGATATGTCGAAACTCGCCGGTCCCGGTTTCGGTGTCAATTCCTGTGGCTCGGATAACACCTCCTCCTCCTAATGCGGTGCAAGGGTTAGAATTGCATTCTGAAGAGGATGTTGTGATTTAGATACCTATATATATATATATATGTATATGTATATGAAGTATTCCATAGCCTGTACATAAAATGGTTGAACATTCATTGTTATGTGTTGTGCAATTTGATCTTTTGATTGCATTTTTTTTTATTTTAAAAACGGTGCACTCTGAAAATGGTTGAAAATTTGATCTTTTTTAAAAACGATCATGTTTAAGACAAATTAATCCGAGCAATTTTAGTTCAATATATAACACGCAAATAAAATAGTATATCGACAGTCGACATTCAGCGTTACCAATAATAATAAAGTATGCCATTTAGTTTTACGACCTGTTTGTTTTAATCAACCGTGATAAATTAAATAAAAAAAAACTATTATTACTTCTTTCGCGAGCCCTTTGTTCATGTAGAAACTATATCGCATTATGCTTGGAGTACTACATAATTAAATAGCTCTTGTCTCTTGATATATTAATTAGTGACAAAAATCATACCAAAAAACCAAAAGGTCTTTCCTAGTATACAACGGCAGGATCAGTCAATCAAATTACTAAACTAGTGAAATTAAGCATGCATGTCATACGGGGAAGAAGTTAAAAAAGAAAAAAAAAAAACACTCACAAAAATTGGACTAGCTGCTTCAATGTCCTTGGACATTAATTTTACTTATATATATGGATGAGTTTTTAATAGTTATATTTTTATAAGTGAATGTCTATTAAATATATAAATTTAATAATATGGCGTGATAAAAATTTAATTTCATTAATTGTCATGAGAATCTTAAAACCCTAATGTCTTCATATATACACATAGTATATTAGTTGGATGACCTCAATTTATAATGATTGTGTTTTCATCGATGATTGTCCATCAAAAATAAAATTTGATGATGCGACATGATAAAAATCAAATCTCATTAATTCGCCACACATTTTTTTAATTAACTATGGAATTTATTATAATCGTCGGATCAATATTATAAGATTAAAATAATAATACTCATTGATTGATAAATATTATAACAACCACTAAAACCGCACTCTATATGAGTTATATATGATAACATGACGTCTTGTTTGTATAGATTAGAAGGGAAAAATTTTGGGCTCTTCACGCATCTAGCAAAATTTCAATGGTAGAGTTTAAGTATAGCAAAATTTTTAAAACATTACAAAAACTGTAAAATTTTGATATCATTAGAATAATAGCTATATTATCACATAGTATAAAATGTGGCATCATTATAATAATGATTATGTCATTTTTGCTATATTTAATGAAAATTTTGTTAAATTTCAAATTAAGATATGAAATTTTGTCATGTGGCATAATTACACCAAAAAAAAAAAAAAATTAGAATCACGTTTTAAAATTATTAGGTTTTTTTAATGGAAACTATTTGGTATTTAAAGCATCCTATTAATGGCTTCACTTGCACTATCACGTATTCCCGATTTGCAAAATTAATAACATTTTTTTTATTATATATCTGTCAACAGCAAAAATACTGATTACTTGTTTTTTTCCTTAAAATGTATTGGTTCCCCCACAGGATACTCTTCACCTTTGGCTCTGGATAGCTGTAAAGTAATTATCAAAATTACTTAAGATGAAACCAGATGACTAGATCTAATACCAAGATAATAGGGGGAAAAAAAAAATGCTCCCCATTTTTGGGGAATAAGTTACCTTATTTCGGTTCAGTAAATAGTAGAATAAAAATTATACTGGCGTGGGTCAGTTTTGATACTTATGCCTCTTTTACTTGGTAAGTAAACTTCACATGAGAAACAAAGTAAGACATAACTAATTTCCTAAGTTTTTTTATTTTTTTATTTTTTTACTTCACATGAGAAACAAAGTAAGACATAACTAATTTCCTAAGTTTTTTTTTTTAATTTTTTTTAAATTTTTTTAATAACATTGAAGAAGATTCCATCTAATTATTTGAATGAAATTCGGTCCTCCAGTTTATCTTTCCGTGTAAAATTATCTTTCTTTTGATGTCACATGATATGAATGAGATATGATGAAAAGAAAGTTCATCGTTCAAAAAGCATGATATTATAAATTATTGAAAATAAATCTTTTCCCACTATTAAACGTGATATAAAAGATATAAATTTACTAAAAAATTAAAAATTATTCGCGGCAGAGACCTGATAAAATGTTACCCAATATAAGTTGATAAAAAAAAAAAATCGACTGTCTAGATAAAGGAGTTTATACAGCCCTGAGAAAATCAATATATACAAGAAAACGTAGTTTATATCAAAAAAAAAAAATCGACTGTCTAGATAAAGGAGTTTATACGGCCCTGAGAAAATCAATATATACAAGAAAACGTAGTTTATATCTCCGTTCATTTCGCCGATTCGACTTTAGAATTCGAGTTTTGCTACAGTAAAAAGCTCTCAGAAACAGTCACGTCTAACTTTTTTGCTACAGTAAAAGACTCTCATATAAAATCACATCTCAACTCGAATTACAAACTCAAATCAGTGAAGTGAACGGGTTAAAGTCATGAGAAGTGCAACCAATAATTTTAAGGAAATTGATATCTAACCTCATTCTGACAACATAAACATTCAAGGCCCCATAAACCTTCTGACATGATATGATCTATTCAAATCTAATTCATTGATTCACTCAAAACAACGGATTATAAAATATCTATCAGCCTATTGATTTATTCATGAATGCCAAAAAAAAAAAAAAAGGAATAGATACAAAACTTAAATGATTTGCATTCCAAATATTTAGAGTAAAAACTTTTCAATAGTAATTTTATTAATCAAACTATTGAAATAACTTCCCTCTAAAAAAAAATATTGAAATAACTTAAATTAATGTGTCCTTTATTTCTAGGAGTCAAAACGAAAAACAAATAAACCAAATCTAAGCCTAAATTTATAATCGCATCATATTAATCCTAAAATGTAAATTACCAAAGATAATCCAAATAACAATTCAAAAAATTAATATAAGGATAATCCTCAAATATTTTAATTATGACTACATAATTACCTCTATACTTGAAAGGATTCGCCCTCCAATTCGAAGTAGCTTCAATGCTCGAATGCTTGTTGTATCAATTGTGCCAGGTGTCTCTTCGGTGGCATGTTGTAGGCACAAGTGGTGGAGCTAGAATTTTTTTTTCCTTTTTTATTTAAGAGGAAGGGGAGTAAAATCAAAATTTTAAACTAAAAAAAATAGTATAATCATTATTTGTAAATATATATATTTTTAATCCGAATGAATCAAGGTTCTAATTAGTTTAAATCACTTTTTAAGGTCTACAATCCATAAAATTGTGAGCTGAAATAATAATTTCTCTGATTATTGATTTCTTTTAGCATTTATGTTTAAAATATGTGATACTGAAAAGTAAAAATCTTTAGATATATGATTGAAACGTTTTAAAAAATTTCATATAAATGTCATAATTAGAAATAAGGGAAAAAAGTTATAAAAAAAAAAATGATTGGGGAAAAACGAAGAGAGGGCCACCTTTGGCCGGAGGCGGCTGCCCCCACCTGCAGGGGTGGATACTAGAACAAATCTTCCAAAAAGTTAGGGCATGTTCGGCAACTATATTTTTGAGTGAAAAACTCAAAAAAAGCAACTCGAGTTATAACTTTATTCGAGTTCATGTTCTTTTAAGTTTGAACTCAAGTTTAAACTCGAGTTTGAACTCGAGTTTGGGACTAAAACTCGAGTTCAAGTTTTCCCTTCAACTTGAGTTCAGAAACTCGAACTCAAGTTAATGAACATTATTTTTTCTATTCTTAAAAATGCTATAACTTTTTCGTTTTAATTCTGATTGAGATGATTTTTTTTCTATGCGTTGACAACGAAAAGACGAATAAAACTAGACCCATATACCCTATTAAAATTTTTCATCAGCATTGAGTTTTTTATTAAAATACTATCTAAATACAAATTCCAGTTTTGACTTACTCAAACACAAACTCAAAAAGATTCTTATCTCAAACCACAACTCAAATGTACACAATCAAACGCAAACTCAAATTACAACTTCAACTCAAGTTATAATTCAAACTCAACTCAAACTCAACTCAAAAACTTAACTAAAAAATATTTACAAAAGAACAAGCCCTTAGTGTTTTGATTTATGGTACCTTTTTCACAAACTATTTTAAGGGTATTTTGTTTTTTCGTTCCATTTTGTTGTCTCCAATATATACACGGGAATGAAATTAAAATATATTTTGCAAATCTAAATGATAGCTTTGTGATATAGGGCATTTTAATTGTGTTTCTTGGGACTTGATAACCTTAGACTCAGAACATAAATTGAAGACAATTCACATGCCCACTAAACACCAATTAGAAGAAGCAGAATTTAGATATAAAGAAAAAACCCAAAGAAGAGAAATAGAACCCTGGGAGAGAGTACTAGAACAAGAACTTAAGAGGATAAATGATTAGAAAATCAATATTCATTAACCAATCATCCATTAAATTGAAATTACAATTATTAAGCTTTTTATACATAGTGAAGACCTAATCATAATCTATTAATGATATAAGATAAACATAAATCAATTTGGATTATTATATCAGAAAAGCATAAACTAAAATCAAACGCAAATATTAGAACCAATTCCAATCCTTATATCTCCATCACTTTGTAGCTTTAAAAAACTGAGGCTTAATAAATGAGAAATGATTGAACAGGTATACTTATAAAGGAAAAGAAAAAGAAGAGAAGAGAAAAGAAAAGAAAAACCATCAAATTCGTTATTCTAATTCTCTATATAGTTTGATCCATAAAAAGACATTTAAATCCAATTTAGAAAGATTGAAGTGGGACACCATGACATTATATATATAATTCTCACAATCCTCCTAACAAATTAAATAAAAAAAAAAATCAAAAGAATACTATCAAAAAAATACCAAAAGCCAAGCTAGAGAGGAAAAATTCAATAGAACAGTAAAATCCAAGACAACCTCTCTTTACCCTCGCCGCCGTAGACTTCTTAGCCGGAGGGTGATTCTCCGACGAATCGCGGACGTTTGAAGGAGCAAGACTTGGAACCGGCACAGGAGGTTCTTCAGATCCATCTTTATATGGGGGCAAAGATGGAGGCGTAATTGTTGAGGCTGGAGAAGGCGACGGCGACGGTGACGGCGGATAGACTTCGCGACAATCGTGGACCGTGATGGCAATCTTTTGGCCGAGATCGCAGTAGTTGGAGAAATTACAGATGAAGTAGAAGACGCCTCGCTCATGTAGCTGAATAATGGTGGGACCGCCATAGAAGATCTTCGAGGGGTTCAGAGAGTTGCAGCTCTCGTAATCTTGGCTCGACACTTGTATCACATCATAACGGCCTGTTTCGAAGTCGAAAACTGCATGCAATTTGAAGGAAATGAAGAAATGAACTATGTTTTAACCAACAAATAATATTACTTGAAGAATATTTTCTCTCATATTAATATTGCTAATTAGTTTTGGATCACATTTAGACATGTTAGCAACCTTATTACTTAAGAATTAAAAATTCAACGTGTCATTTGAAGAATATATATTAGCAATGTTGAATGCTTTAATGTTATCAGAATTGCTAAAGTAATTAGCTTACCTTATAATAACTTTTAAGGGTTTAGGTTCCCATTACTAAAATTTGGCTATATATGCATATATATTTGAAATTTATACGGAGACAAATCATTGCCTAAAAACTTAAAAATTTACATATATATATATATAAATTTCCAAACGTCCAACAAATGTTGTTTTCACTATGATCATGTCTAAGCCTATGTTACGCAGAATATTGGATGGAATAGGAAGGAATTAATATTACCGAGAGAGTCGCCGATCTTGAAGAAATGGGAAGAAGACCAGTTGGAGAAGTACTCTGGGAATGGCGGGATGGTCCATAGCGAGTCTCCCACTGAGTATTGCAGTCCGGAAGACGATGAGCAACCGAACGATGGAACGACCACCGCTACGACCATGATCAACACCGGAGCAATCGCAACGACATTGTTTTTGTGCAAATCCATTGGATGAGTTAGGGCGAGAGATTACTGGATTTTTTTTTTCTTTTTTTTTTTTCCCCCGTTTCAGAGCGTTAAGCAGAAAGGTAATGAAGAAAGTACTAGAAATTCCGTCAAAATAGCATTGTATAAGGCTAACGTACGCGGTTTAATACAAAGAAAAAATATATATATATATATATATATATATTGATGAGTAATTGTATAGCAAATGAAAGAAATGCAATTGGAAAGAAAAGTGTATGAGCCTAACGTACGTTTATTAACTAATACGTGATTCAAGGTGTTAATGCATATAGTGAATGAAATATTATTTGGGGAATGGTAATTGCGTATTTACGTTATCTATCATGTATCATATTAATATTGTTATATATTACCAAACAAAATCATAAAGATATTCTCAAAAGCAAAAAAAAAAAAAAAAAAAAAAAAAAAAAAATCATGATGCTTAGTATTCATTCTATGGTACAAAGTTAAGCTCTTAGATAGAGAATTGGCACTTCCCCTAAAGGAAATGAGCAACAAGTGAGTCGCTTATGGGCACTTTATCAACGCACTCACCGCAGTGTGGTGGCTTATAAAGAGCTACTCCACTTTATATAAATTTTCCATGTGGACTAATGAAAGATTTGGCTATCTACTATAAGTCTTGTTATATATATATATATATATATATATATACTGGAATTTCGATAGCTAGCAAGGTGTTGTGCATTTCATGACATGCACTTCCGGCCAAAGTTCACTTCGCACGGAAGAGATAGGGCGGAGATATCGACCGACGAGCTGCCGGCATAGTAGTGATGGCGTGGTAGATACTAGTCATTCCCTTTGGTTATGTGCAACGGCTAGAATTATGTGGGAGCGATGTGCTATTCGGCCATTCCTCAAATCCTTTGCGGTGGTCCGATTTAATGCATTGTGCATCCATTGGTTGATTTGATTATCAAATCCAATCTCACGATAATTACTAAATTTATCCTCTCAAATCCTTTGCGGTGGTCCGATTTAATGCATTGTGCATCCATTGGTTAATTTGATTATCAAATCTAATCTCACGATAAGAGTGTATGTGTCTTAATTTTACCTCTTACTCTTAATTAATACTTTTTAGACTAATATAGTTATTTGACTAGAAAGATATTAACCAAAAGTATGAGATAGAAATTTAGACTCATGTATTCTAAGAGGGTATTTGTATGCAAATTAGACTAAAAATTAGGGAGCGTAGTTAAAATAGTAATTGGCTCTAAATTATTTAACAACTGTTATTTATATTACACGTGTCAAAAATTGTTAAATTTCTTAACGGCTGGGGCATTTTTATTACCGTTTTATTATTCACGGAGAACGGATGTTACGTTTTAAGAATAATAGGTAAAATATTATGAGAGACATAACTCAGGGGGAATTTTTATAATTAATCTTTGAAACTTTGCAATTCATGTTCTCAAAACTTGTTTAAGATGTATCAATGCCAAAAAAATTGTCCAGTACTTTTTTGAAGTTAAAAAGACTACTTTAATTTATAAGGTAAAAAATTTTAGGGGCTATCATTCTTTTATTATTATTATTTTTTAATTCCTTTGGTACATAAATGAAAATTGCTGATTTTCCTTTAAAAAAATCTACCAAAAATCAAACTCACGTGCTTTGCACATGGATTCCCGTTGCGCACATTATCAAATGAGGACATTATTGAAAACCCGTAAAAATGGAGAGTAGAAAGTGCAAAAGCTTATAAAGTTCAGGGACTCCAATCAACGCAAACATTTATTATGACTCAAGTTGTCATTTGTCAAAGTTCGAGAGCCCTCTCTCGTTCTCCTTCTGAATATACAAATTCAGACGCTGAAACAGCGGATTTTCGCACCTGAATTTACTACGGTATTTTTTTTTTGCTATAATTTTTCATTTACGTAAATATTAAACCAAAATCCCTACGGTTTAAGCTTGAAGTATTTTCCTGTTGTTTAGGGTCTGGACTGTTGCACGCCACATGTTCGATTAAATTACTCTGAGACTATTTGGTTTGAAATTCTGTTTTTGACGGGTTTCCATAGCTACCAAACAGAAAATGACAACTTATTATCTGTTTAAATTCCGTTTTAAGTACTGGGTCGTTTAGAAGTTGTGTCCAAAGCTATTCAGTGATAGAAACCAATGTTTGAGTTCTGTTCTAGAAGATGCCATTGGGTCAAGTAAATTAATGGTATGAGATTATAGTATTATTCTGCAACTATATTCACAGTTGGAGGAAGTTTTTTCTTTTTTTACTTTGCCTCAAGAATTGAGAAGAAAAAGGTTTAAGTAACACTTTTCAGGTTTTGAGTCTCAGAAAGAAACCACAGCCACGCTTGAGAAAATGCTGCCGCCGCGAATGAAGCAGGCTGTCATGGATAACCCTAAGAAGCTGGCCAATTTGATTGACCTTGTTAATCTTCCCACGCCGTTGAGAGAGTTTATGGGTCAGTCTCAGACTTCTCGTCTTGGGTGTTTCATGCATGTCTGGTCATATATCAAGGAGAACAAACTTCAGGTTATACTACTGTCCACTTTATTTTTATGTGTTTTGTGAGTATCCTTTATGTCATTGCTTCAATCTTGGAAATAAAGAAATGTTCGTGCACTAGTTTTTACATAAACTCTTGTCCTTCCTTCTTCCATGTTACAGGGCTCCTTAGTTTTAATTAGAGATTTTTGATTTTCTTGGAGTTTATGATATTACAACAACGCAATGAGTAATGTTTTTGCGGCCATGTTCTACACCTTTTCCGCAGAGTGTGACCTGTTATGTATGATATAACTAGAAACCGATTGATCTTTGAGATCTGGAATTTTGAAATATGGTTCTTGGTTCTTACTTAGATGTTGTTGAGTGTTTTAGGTTAAAATGGGAGAGGGGATTTTATTACAGGAGCAATGCTGAATGCACTCCCGAGTGCACAGTCTGGACCATTGGTTTCTGTAGGGTCCACGTGTGGGACCCGTGAACTCGCATGTTGCGTCTACACATTTCTCTTGCATATATGATCTTCTGTTAAAAATGTTGACTAGTTCACTTAGATGGCATCTACATTAAAATGTGAACATCTGTTTGTTACAACGTCTCTGTTACGACGATCCATACTACTCACGGTTGCTTTGCTCAATACCATCATCAGTTTCTTGCTGCCTTTTCAATATCTAATGCATCAAAATCTTGATCTTTCTTCTACAAAGGCATCCAGCTGAGCTTTTTCTTTTTTCCCCTCTTTCTAGGATCCAAACAACAATAATGTGATCAACTGTGACGGAAAGTTGAGGAGTATTTTGCTGGGCAAGCCTCAGGTTGAGTTAGCTGAACTTCCAGCATTGGTTAAGCTTCATTTCCCCAAGAAACCAATCTAAATCGCTACTTGCCTTTTTCCCGTCGAGGCGAACTCTTCGGCAAAGAGCATCTTCAGATTAAATTATTTCTCTTGATATACAAATCATGTGACAAGTAATTGCTTTGTTTCTATCACCATTGTAATTTTCAAAGAATGTATTCTTGTTTCATCAAGGAATTAAAAGTTGCATGATCATTCCAAAAGAAGGGAAAAGAAAAAAAAAAGTGAATCTTCCTAACAGTCTTCATACCTTAGGCTTAGCTTATACTAGGAAACAATTAAAAGTTGCATGATCATTCCAAAAGAAGGGAAAAGAAAAAAAAAAGAAAGTGAATCTTCCTAACAGTCTTCATACCTTAGGCTTAGCTTATACTAGGAAAGTAATAGAAATATTTTCCTGCCTTTTTTAAACTAATGTACATCCTTAAGAGTACATACAGAAATTTGAAGAGACTATTGTAATCTCAGTAGCAAAGGTTACTTATATTTAAGTAGTATCACGGGAATGTCTACAAAATACCAACACTAATCGATTTATGCAATATTGTGCAAGTCTCAAATAGGTCCAAATTAGCAATATGAATTAGGCATTATGTTAAAAAAAAAAAAATGAAACAGAAAATCCTAAAATAGTATATTTGTAAGTTAAGCCGTATGGTTAAATTGGTCAATTAATATTTGATTATCGGTGTACTTACAAGATAGGAAAAGGTAGCGTAAGTTGTCAAGTAAGCGCTCAAAATTAATTTTTCACTTGGAACACGAACAAGCTTAACGAATTTAACTTGGATGTTTAGTTTTAATAACATCCAAAATGCGAGGAATATATTTTTTTTAATTAAGATATATAATAGCATTATACCCCTTATGAATATTTCATGATGTAGTTACATTTTCAAATTTTGCAGCATGGCGGAATAGGAATATTCATGAATAATAATCCTCTATCACAATGACTTTAAGGAAAGAAAAAATAAAACTTTTTTTTTTATTTAAAAAGTTCGCTCAATAAAGAAAAGAAAAAAGATGGTAAGTCGAAAAGAAAAGTACTAACTATAGTCAAAGTAGACAGGAGTAGTAGGCCAATCTACTCCCTTCAATTATGACCGTTACCTACAATCCCTTCGTTGTCTGAGGCTGAGAGCTGCTAAATTTTGCAATTATAATATCGTGCTACTTGCTCCACATGATTATTTCACACATCCTCTACGCCTTACACGTGTCAGTACATCTGCAAAGTTTCTTTACTTTGACCACGTGGCACCCTCTTAAAATCGGTCCCAAATATTATCCTGATTCGCATCTCATAGGATTCCTCTTCTGCCCCCACAAAGCGCCTTGGAAATTTTAAAATGGCTCCAACAACTTTCTAGCCGTTGAAACCAAAGTTTGGACAACGCGCATTGGAAAAAGGAAAGAAAAAAAAAAAAAAAAAAAAAGGTTCAATCAGTCTTCAGCTGAGAAAAAGGGCATTTTCATCTCAGAATCTCTGTTGCCCAGTTCAAATTTTCTCGAGAAAATGAAGGGGATGAAGGGAAAGTTACTGAAGAAAATGAAGTCAATCGGAACAGTTGGGTATCTGAAGATTCAAGATCGAGTTCTTCAGGTGAGTGCCTCAGATGGGTATTATCCAGACTCTTGTCCCGAGAATTCTGATTTTCAAATTCAAAACAAAATTTTGCGTTGTGAAGAACCAGAGCAGAGGAAGAAAATCAACCAGAGTTGTTTAACGGAGCAAGAACCTGAAGTGATCGATGTGGCTGAGCTAATGAAGGACCTTGAAGAAGATGAAGAAGAAGATATGGAAATGGATGAGGACACCGACGACAAGGAAAACATCGGCCCGCCAATGCGTTTTTTGAAGCCTAATCAGGAGATTTCATTGAGAAGAATTTCGGAAGCTTCGGAGTTGTTGGCACCGGAGCCTGAAAACCGCGGACAAGCCCCTTTATCGGAGATGGATGTGTCGTCTTTTCGTCGGCCGGATTTGAACTCCTACAGTCTATTTGATCCGAATCTGCTCGACGCGTTTAAGCAGGCTGTGATGGATCATATGAAAATGAGTGAAGCAGAGAGGCGAATGAAAATTGAGAATGAGAAATTATTCGAAAATATTGTTGAAGAAGAAGAAGAAGACGATGAAGAAGAAGAGGAAGAGCAAGAGCCGCCTTCGAAAGCTCCCCGGGTAGAAATCGAGCAAGAAGAAGATCCGT
This sequence comes from Morus notabilis, assembly GCF_000414095.1. NCBI lineage: Eukaryota > Viridiplantae > Streptophyta > Magnoliopsida > Rosales > Moraceae > Morus > Morus notabilis. Next base: position 214,532 of record NW_010358179.1, on the reverse strand, counting down.
TGTTGCAATTCGACGAGAAGTGTCCACCCGGGGGAGCGGACTCGGTGATTCTCTACACGACGACGCTACGGGGGATTCGGAAAACATTCGAGGGGTGCAACAGCGTCCGGTTTCTTCTTGAGAGCTTTCGGGTGGCGTATTTCGAGAGAGACGTGTCGATGCACTCGGAGTTTCGGGAAGAGTTGAGGACTATTTTGGATGGCAAAGCAGTTCCTCCAAAGCTTTTCATAAGAGGGAGATACATTGGTGGGGCAGAGGAAGTTTTGGGGCTGCATGAGCAAGGGAGGCTTAGACCACTATTCAAAACTGTCCCAATTGATAGGTCTAATGGCCCTTGTGAAGGTTGTGCAGGAATGAGGTTTGTGCTTTGTTTCAACTGCAATGGCAGCCACAAGGTTGTTGCTGAAAATGGGCAGTGCAATAATTGTTCTATTTGTAATGAGAATGGTTTGATTATATGCCCTATATGCTGCTGAAATAGTTGGTTTACTATTCCATTTCCTTGCCTATCCCTTTTTAAAAAAAAAATTTGTTGTCAATATTCTTAATTCTTTTTGCCTTTTGATGCTGTATGTAACATGTATACCGGTTTTGTGGGTCGAAGTTCTAATTTGTAGAACTCAAAAGTGAGCAAATAAATTGAAGGTTGTTTAGGCTGTTTTCATTTCACTGCATGAAAATGTGTTGGCAGTGCAAAATGGGATCTAAATGTAACAACTTAGAGAGTTTCCTTTATACTCATTCTGTTTCAGCAAATAAATAAAAAAATGACAAAAACTTTCCAGAGAATTGGGGGTAAAACAAGCAAAACAAATTCAATCGCCATTTTAAAACTTGGGACCTTCTATTCTTTGTCATGGCAGAGCAAAAAAATTTCTTAGTTCTCTTACTCCTTGTACCTTTCGAAGTCAAAACATTTCCATTTTAGTCACATTCTTCCCCTTTTCCCTGAATAGAAACGGAATGAATGATGTTCTCACGCCCTGTCTAGAATCACTTTCAGAATCGATTGAGGGATGGAAAGGATATCAGTTTAGGGTCTTGTCAACAATTCCCAGAAATCAATGTACATCAAATACACAACCTCACTATTCCGCAGCACTAAAAGTGTGGATGCAAAAAATCGAACCTCTCACAGATGACAGAGAGAGCTACAGAGCAATTTGGCTATGCCACCACCATCGGCGGTATATTCTACCATTGAATGGTGTGAGATTGATGTGGAATCTAACTGTAAATAGAAGATTGCGTGGAATTTTCTGCTCAATATTTAAAATTCTAGAACCCATCACAACTTAAAACAGCATGATTTCAAACTCCATTGATACTTTAATGTAGGTTAACAATAAACAACAGTGGCTTGTACAATTAAATAGGAAACTTAAATAACAACTGTTCCAATTCGATCACAATATATTCAATAAAGCTGACAACAATTTAAAAAAAAAAAAAACATAGAACATGACGCTTTCCCAAATTTTTTCTACAACAGAAAGCAACACCGGAAAAAAAATCAATCCAGGATCATGTGCTTCTCCTCACTACTAAGCCGTAAACGATTCTAGGGAAGGGTAACATAGAAGCGCCACGAATGATCAATAACGAAAAGTGAAAGAACCAAAGGACTACCTTCAAAGAGTGAAGTGATCAGCCAAACATTGCACTGTTAACAATAATCTGAACCAAAACAAAATCTTTTCCCCCTTTTCTTCAGAACCAAAATCAAGCATTTTCCGCTTTAGCCAAACCCAACTTCCGAATTTGCTTCCCACAAAAACGGTAAACGACGACCCCAATTCTGGACCCTTCACTAGGAGTGTCCTCGTGCAAAACCTCCACGTTGAAAGCCTTCCTTGCCTTCTTAAAGAAAGCCGAATCCTTCTTCCACCTTCTGAGGTGAGCCATCACAAACGACGTCGTTTCCCGACCACTCAAAAGCGAGTACAGAGTCCGGAGTAGAGGTTCGTAGAGATGATCGTGGTACACTACATCTGACGCCAGAACAAGGTCAAACTCCGGCCCAATCACCTCCACGTCAGCCTCCTCTCCCCACCTCAGCGCCGAAACGACGACGTTCCCGCCGCTAGCGGTCAACGCCTTGGAGTTCGCTTCGGCGTTGAATTCTAGGTTGGGTATGACGTGTGGGAGGTCCGTCACGGTGACATTAGCGCCAAGCACGACAGCCGCGGCGATCCCAACGAGGCCAGTTCCCGAGCCAAGCCCAAGGATTTTGA
>NW_010358179.1:195755-212240 GCF_000414095.1 Morus notabilis | reverse complement strand
GTCGCGGCGGTGGTCGTCGAGGAGGTTGACGAGCGTTGTGGCTGCCGGCCATAGCTGGAACGAAAGGCCTTGCGATGGGAGCTGTCTGATTGTCAACTCGGTGTCAATCGAGCGGATATAATGCTGCTGCAACTGTGGCTCCCCTGCGCTAGCATGTAGCGTAGAATGTCCCTTGGTATCGCCATTTTCGTCTTGTGTTAGGAGCATGGTGAAGGGGTTTATGTCTTCCACATCTTCGTCTTGTTCGAACATAGTAGTAGCCATTCGGATCCGCCGCCGCCAATGAAAAGGATTGGATTTCGCTTTCCTTGAGCGCTTCTTTAGGGCTTGTTTGTCTGATTTAGCAATATAGGATTTTTATATGAATTGGATCACATGAAAGCTATAGTCATATTACAGAAAATGGGAACGAAGAAAAAAGCAATTCTTCATTTTGATCTACATGGTCAAGTACCATCATAACAATCATTCCTAATACATAATTAAAACAAAGGGGAAAGTTAAAATTATGGGCCAAGTCTCCAGTCCTGTACCGGACTAGAGCTATATTTATATATTTTTTCTTCAAAATATGTATGTGTTCTCTTTAAAATGTGTATATTTTTTTTAAAATATGTATATATTATATATTTTATTATAAAAGAAAATGTATATATTTTAAGTGAAAATATACACATTTTTTAACAGATATATGCTATTGAATTTTTAATAAATTGAATTAAGTTTTTAACAGATATATTTTCTTAAAATAAGATATTTTAAGAAATTGTAAAATACTGATGGCCTAGAGATCGGGATATGGAAATTGTATCATTAGGGGCAGGTCCCAAAACTTGTACGGACCACTTCGGTGGTTATATTAAGGCTTTGTAATGCTGTAAGTAAATTAAAATAGCTCATAAATTACATGTTGATGCATGAAACTGGAAATTTAAGATTATTTTCCTTTCAGTAAAGGGATGTTTGGTTCCGAATGGTATGTTCGGACCGTGTACTCTTTAATTTATAAAATTTTTAAAAATTATATCTTACTGAGTCTTTCGCTCATTTTTCTTCTGTTTCAATGTTTTAAACCCCTTACAGGCGACACTAGAAGCAGTGCCGAGCAGGTAGCAACTACTGGTAACGCTATCTTGTGCGGTTCAAGAGAAGAAGTTGCACTGATTCTCATCCTTGTTGTACATCTCAAGGCATATATAAATTTTATGGATTCTAACATTAAATATTTCTAAACTGTGGTTTATGTCTATATTCATTTCTTTGTTTATTCACGTATTCAACAATATGAATTTTCCTGTGGGGAATCCTTGAATGATGCCAGAGGCTTAATTTTAAACTTGTTTTATCATGAAATTGAGGAAATCCCCATTACTTTTTTGAAATCTAATTTTATCAAAATGTGGGGTTTATTTAGAAATTTCCTAAATGATTTAATTTTTTGATATTGATTTTCATATTTTCAAATGTTTAATTATTCTCTTAATTAGATTTAATTTCTAAACAAGCCTACACGTCACTAACCCTTATTTTGGGAAGTGAAAAATCTATCTATAAAGAAAAGATTGTGTGGAATTTTCTGCTCAATTTTTAAAATTCTAGAACCCATCACAACTTAAAACAGCATGATTTCAAACTCCATTGATACTCAATGTAGGTTAACAATATAAACAACAGTGGCTTGTACAATTAAATAGGAAACTTAAATAACAACTGTACCAATTCGATCACAATATATTCAATAAAGCTGACAAAAAATAAAATAAATAAATAAACATAGAACATGACGCTATCCCAAATGTTTTCTACAACAGAAAGCAACACCGGATTGTACAATTAAATAGGAAACTTAAATAACAACTGTACCAATTCGATCACAATATATTCAATAAAGCTGACAAAAAATAAAATAAATAAATAAACATAGAACATGACGCTATCCCAAATGTTTTCTACAACAGAAAGCAACACCGGAAAAAAAGTAATCCAGGATCCTATGCTTCTCCTCCCTACTAAGCCGTAAACGATTCTAGGGAAGGGTAACATGGAAGCGCCACGAATGATCAATAACGAAAAGTGAAAGAATCAAAGGACAAATCCCATCAAATCCCTTCAAAGAGTGAAGTGATCAGCCAAACATTGCACTGCAAAGTAAAAACGGATCACATGAAAGCTATAGTCATATTACAGAAAATGGGAACAAAGAAAAAAGTAATTGTTCATTTTGATCTACATGGTAAAAGGAAGGAAGCACCAAATATACCAAATGGGAAAGTTAAAATTATATTCCTTTATGTACATGCAGTGGCAGAGCCACATCGCGCCTCAGGGCTCTGTAAATATATTCCCAACAGCCAATTTATACATTTTTTTCTTAGTTTTCGTCCTTCGAAATTCTCTAATTGCAATATTTGTGCATGATTATTTTGTAAAAATCTTTCGATTATGCTCCAAATTTTGACATTTTTACCATACCCTTATTTCAAACTAAAAAATGCCAAAGAACCAAAATATCAACCACGTAATGTCGTGGATTGTAAACTTTAAAAACTGCCTTAGACTTGATAACAATCTTAGTTCATTTGGAAAAGGAAAAGAGAGATAGATGATGATGATGATGACAAGAATGATAATAGAATGCCAAAGAACCAAAATATCAACCACGTAATGTCGTGGATTGTAAACTGTAAAAACTGCATTAGACTTGATAACAATCTTAGTTCATTTGGAAAAGGTAAAGATAGATAGATGATGATGACAAGAATGATAATATTAGTAGTGTTATTTTAGTTCAAACGTTTGATTTAATTCATGCTCCCTCTGAGAACAATTTTTTGGCTATGCCAGAGTGTACATGCTAGAAAACAGACTACTCATGAGAGAGAAACAAATTTTAGCTCAAAATCAGGATCCAAAAACTAAAATCTACGTTCGATTTATCAGGAGGCGTTCACATAGATTTATCTGCCTCAAAAATCATGTCAAATTTTCTGTGAAATAGATGAAAAAAAGGAGCCAAAAGCTTACCTATTGACAACAACATAATAGAGGAAACCATTCCTTTAGTTCTTGCGGTATCTTCCTATTCGATCTCTCAAAAATCTGTTCAGGGGTTTGAGATAGTATAGCAATCAGTTCATACACCATAGATCTCCTGTATTTTTTTTTCCTCACAAAGAATGTAAAACGATACATAAAATTTTATAGGAAACTGAGAAATGATAATCGTACTTATAAAGTTTTGATACGTTGAAAATAAATACGCTTGATTGTTTTCTTTTTTCGACATTGTTTTTTCTTTTCCAAAAGGTTAAAAGCAAACAAAACATAGAAAACACAATGAAGAAGATCTACAGTTGAGTGACGAAATCCGAAAAGACAAGAATATGGTATTGAAAGTCAGCCAAGAGATCATTTATCCACCAAAGTCAACACGAAAGCGCAGAGCAAAAGGGAAAAAAAAAATCCAGAGAGAGAGAGAGAGAGAAAAGAAAAATAAAATGAAGCAAGAAATAGAATACACGGAGCCAAACAGAGAACAATACAAACAGTATCTCTCCAAGGGTATAGATGGCATGTATCAAGAAACTCAACATGGATCAAATTAAAGAGTTAGTTGGGTGTAAAATGCAATGATAATAGAAAAGATAAAGCTAAAAAAGAAGAGAAAAAATCAACTCTGGTTCAAGTTTTATGAATACGTACGGTGGATATAGGGATGTAGAAATACAAGAGATGGCACATGCCGAAATTTGTAGAAATCTTCACCTCCTTCCTTCAACCTCCTTACTAGTTCCACAGGAATATGATCTAGCACAATTTCCTTGAGAGTTGCAATGAATCTTAGTCCCTCTGGAAGTCTCCTTAGAGTGAGATCCATTTCAATAGTCAAATGGCAGAGACTGAGCAAGGCTCCTTCGTCCACCCTCCAGTTTTCAAGAAAAACCCCCCAAAAGTGAAGAGATTCAAGTCGTGGAAAACCTCCTCCCAAGCAAACTATTTCCTCGCTTATGATGGCCCTGTTGAGAAGGCGAAGGATCCTCAACATTGGTAACTTTCCTAGTGTAGGCATGGGGTCATTCTTTAGCCATGTTCCTATAAGCGTCAGCTTTAACAGGTTTGATGAGAATTGGCTGTAGTCTTCTGGAAATTTTGGAATACGACCGCTCACTTTTAGTCTGTAAATTTGAGGACAGCTCAATAGGATTGGTGTAATGTCTATTCCATTGGGCGCTTCAACCTCCACCCTTAGAAACCGAAGACAGTTAAATGTAACACCTCCTTGCCAATCTTCGTCAAACACAACTTTTAACTTCGTAAGACGTGTCAGTCGTGCCAAACCATTGAAACCAGGGTATGAAGTTGAAATGTTGACTAGTGTCTGCAGACTACCAGCACTCTCCAACAAGAGTTGTTTATCACTAACTTTGAAACAAGAGCTGTACAAAGGTGATGGTAAATATAGATGTCTCAACTGTTCCAACCTCCACTTCGACACATTTTTGCTAAGAAAATCAAATCCGCAATCTTGTAGGTCTAGTTCTAAGGTCTGCAAGCTTGTCAAATTTCTTATGGATGATGGAAATGGTTCAGCTGAATTTTTTCCCTGCAATCGTAAGAACCGCAAGTGGATGAGCTTTCCAATTTCTCTGGGTAGCGTAAAAGAATGGCCCAGATTTTCCAACTTCAAAACCCTTAGCAAACGAAAGTAATCAAACCACGGCCCCACTTTTGTCGGATGAGAGTCAAATTCGTAGTGGCATATAAAAGATCTAAGGCTGCCATCTTTACTGATGGCTGGCAATTCATAATGGCTGCGGAAATAGAACATGGCAAGTCTACGAACCTTAGATGATGCCAAAGTATCTGTGGCCATGTGTCCGTTTGAGAAATCGGTGATTCGCAAAAAGTTTTCCTCTCGAACCTTAGACAAACACAAATCTCTCATAAGATCGTGAACCCGACATGTTCTAATTCTTTTGTTTATTGAACTCAGCACTCCTCTTTGAACCATGCACCTTTGTACCAACTCGTGCAAGTAGTCATACCCCATCTCCTCAGATGATATGAAGCCTTCTGCCATCCACATTTGACATAATTCATGTGTCCTTATCTCGGAATCCCCCGGAAAAATTGCCAAGTATAAGAAACATGGCTTCAAGAAATATGGCAACTCATCATAACTTAAACCCAACACCCATGAGACACCTGAGTATTTGGAATCTTGCAGCTCTTTTCCTTTTCCTTCACTGATGTGCTTCTTGACATTCTTACCAAACATCTCCCACTCCACAGCTGTTTCTTTTTTGAATAAAAGTCCCCCGAGTACAATGATAGCTAATGGCAAACCAGCGCAATGTCTGAGCATCTGCCGCCCTAGTTCCTCCTTTATTTTTTCGTCTTCCGGATCTGCAAACACCAAAACAATGCTGGAATGAAATTGCATATTTGCAATGTTTCATGATGCAATACAAGTATTTTCATTTCATTTCATTTTTAATAGATACAACAGAATTGGATGAATGCAATAGTTTATTCAAGTTCAATAATTTTCTCTTTTTTTTTTTTGACGGACAATTAAATAATTGACGTGATAATTTTTTGATGATGCAAAGACCTGAGATCAAGACCTGAGAACATTACTTTCTTAAAAAAATTAAAAAGTACAAAATTGATATTTGAATTAAAGTGGAGATCAATAGAGGTGCATATGGGGAGTTTGGGTTTTTTATTTTTTATTTTATTTTATTTTTCATTTCCAGTGAAACAAATATGGGGTTTCATTTTATGATCAGAGAGGGTATGAGGGACTCTTTTTAACTGAAAACTGAAGGAAATTTCCAGATTTCCAGTCGCTATAAACATGTCTTAGGAGAAAGATGGGAAGGACATCGAACAGAGGAAAGGCGCATCTGATTTTGTTTTCTTTCCTGTACTTTATGTTTTGGGCGAGAGAGAGATTTACTTAGAGAGAGAATGATGAGAGAGAGAGCTTAAGAGAATATTAAAGGCCGTTTAACTTGTTAATTTAAATTTTTAATTTAAATTAAGATGTAATTTTATTTAAAAAAAATTTTATTAAAATTTAAAATTCTAAACTAAAATTGGTTACTTTTTCTTTTTTGCCCTTTTGGTTGAAATAGTTAACTAAACGTCAAAATGAACGGAGAAATAATTCCTTTACTGAATCGATGATGTGTTCGCTGTAGACAGAAAAAGGGACAGCGAAGCAAGACAGAGAATTTGCATTCTAATTGGATAGATGTGGCTTAGATTATCTTAACGTGTTACTAAATAGTTCAAAAGAAATTCGTAGAGAACGTGTTACTAAATGCACATAACCATTGTAAACAATCATATGCCATTTATATGAAAAGTTTGTAAAAGTGTGATTTCACAAATCTAAAATAAAGTGTATGATAAGTGCGTAATTTGGTATAGTTTTTTGATAAATTTTCCCATGATTCTTTGCTTATTTCTTGAGTATTTTGTGGTTATTTGTCTTCTTATGTTTTATAGGTGTTTTAGAAATTAAAACAAGTCTGGAAACTCAAAAGGATTAATTTGAAAAAGTTTCGGACGCTTAGGCCTTGAAAACAGGCACCATGGCGCTTAAAACCACAAAATCAAGCCAAAAATCCAAGGCACCAGGGCCTAGGCACGACAAATCAAGGCCTAGGCGCTACTTCACTATAACTTTTGAATTTTTAGGTTTTTGGACTCCGAATTTCACCTTAATTGACCCAAACATAGAAATCTATAAATATGAGACTTTGGGGGTTAAAAAGGGATCTTTTTCCAAGAAATTCCGGCCTCTTTTTGGAGAGAAAAAGTGAGTTCTAAGATTCGTAGAGTTTTTATTCTTTTCTTTCCTTTGAACTCCATGTTTTTTTCATTTATTTTTCTTCGTGTTATTTTATCATTATGTTATGCTAATTTTCTTTTTGGTTAAGGGTGATGTCGAAACCCTAGACATGGAATTTATGTTTAAATGATTTTATATTGTTTTCAATTTCTCAATAGAAATTGTTTATGTTCTTTCAATTTAATTGCTCATGATTATTTTCTTATTTTTTCTAGGTGCGCAACCAATTAGGATTTAGAAATTATCTATTACTAGATTAGGAATTCTTGATCTGTAATTGTCTTGAGTTTCTAATTATCGGTAGCGAATTATGATCAATAATTGCGGGAGGCTTTTGTGTGATTATACGTGGAACATAACCTAGGTTGAATATTCCAAGCTTGTATGTTTATTGCCTAGATAAACCTATCTTTCTCAACTTAATGCTTCCGTTGAATTGAATCTAGAGAGCTTGTTCTAGGTTATTTGAGGGAAAGTGATTAAATAAAGAGCTTGTTTTATTTAACATTAAATTAAGGAAAGATTGAAATATCAGAGCTTATTGTTATCTACGGTTGGTGGTTTCTATAGGAAATTAGGAATTTTATCGATGAATTTCATCGTAAGTCCATTGTCGAAAGGTGGAAATTAATCCATTAACCATCTTTTTTTATCATTCTTCTTCTGCGAGAATGATTCTTACTCATCACTATATTCAATAACGACAAACTAAAGTAAGGTTAAATTTGAGGTCCTACCAAATTACCATCGGTGTAACAGAAAATTAATAAACGTAAATATTGTGAGTAGAGTAAAATATTACTTGTTTGAGGCGCTCTAACAATATTCTGAAACAACTCCCAGCTTTCATCGTCATTGAGACAGAGAGGCTCATGAATGATGGCGTTTCTGTCTGCATGCGAAGCTAGATCTCTAGTCCGAGTAGTGAGCAATATTTTGCTATTTGTTCCATCTTTTGGAAAAGCAGGGCTTAGACGATCCCACATTTCGGTCGTCCAGATATCGTCAAGAATTACCAGACACTTCCTTTCTTTTTGGATGCTATAGAGCTTTCTGCATATTTCTTCCTCCTCCATTTCTCTGATTCCGGTTTTCTCGTCCCCGCAAAGCTTGAGTAAAATTTCTTTCCACACACTGCTTACATGACACTGTTGCGATATTGATGCCCAAGCAAGACTTCCAAAATGAGCACGTATTTCGCTACGTCGATAGACCTTTCTTGCGATTGTGGTCTTGCCTAGACCGCCCATCCCGCAAATCGATACAACGCGATGGGAATTGTCATCTGATGTCAGATGTCCCACCAGTTCTTTAATATTGTTATCAAATCCAACAATGTCATGTTCAACAATGTGGGAATAAGCTCGCCTCTAAGTCCTTCATTCAGTAAGCAAACACACCTCTTGAGAACATTCATGATACCTGATTTTGTCCCCGGACGATTGACTACTTCTGAGGAAAATGTCGCGATGACATCCTCCAAATCATAAGCACCTTCTGTTGTTTCTGAGACGAAATTGCGCAAACTCTCGGTTGCCACTCCACGACTCATCTGTGCATCTGCATCTCGTAAGAAACAGCATCTGTTGTAGCTCCCGTTTTGCAGTGTCAACTTGGTCACTGACTCCATACAATAGCATTGCTTCGCTTACGATGGAGTCCATGATCAACTCTCCCACTTTCTCGAGCACAAAGGAAACAACAGCCTCAGCCATATCTCCAAAGAAAGAAGATTTTTTCCCCCCTATCTCTCTCTCTCTCTCTCTCTTGGTGATTGAGTTCTTTGGCTACTAACTGTGGAAAACAAATTAGAAAACTAGAACCGTTAAATGTATACTATAGAAGTCATATAGATGTAAATATATGAAGAATATGACTTGTGTGTAAACAAGTGTTAAAAGGTAATTTCTTCAAGAACTGACTGCAACAAGAAAGGTATGGTCTGAAGAGGGAGGAAGAGTTAGGGAATTCTATGCTTTCTTGATTTGTCTATTAATGCCATTCTTTGCTTTACTTGTAATGCACAACTTAGCATCCGGCTACACAATCTCTCACTTAAAAAAAGCAAAGGCAACAAAATATTTTTGTATTTTTTTCAGCTTAAAAGAATTATTATCATTCATTTCTTTGGCTCTTTGTCAACATATGCGCGATTGAGGGTAAAAGAATTTGGAGGACATCAAGGCAAGGAAAACCATTTAGCGCCTGAGATATGTTGGCTGTTTGGAAGCGTTTTCAAAAACGTTTTTCACGTTTTCCAATGACCAAAAAATGAAAACGCTTTCATGAATATATAATGGCAATTTCCAACAATTTTGGCTCCAAAAATTCGTCCCACTCACACCTCTCATCATGTCATCCTTTTTCTTTCTTTCTTTCTTTTTTTTTTTTTTCCTATATCCAATTTATCCACCTTTGATCCAATTCATTAATCCTAGTCCTCATTCATTTGAGATAATTTCCTTAGCACTAAAAAAAAAAAAAAAAAAAAAAAAAAAAAAAAAAAAAAAAAACTAGAATACCATATAAGGTGGTAAAAAATATTATTTATGACACTCTACTAAAAAATAAACAATTATGGTTTAATTAATAAAGATAAAATAAAAGACAATAATAACACTCAATTCTTTAGAATGAACATAAATAATTGACTTGCACCAAATCATGAAAAACTATGTATTTTTCTCTTTTATTTTTGTCTTTCTTAGGATAATTTAAATCCTGGTGACATGAAAACTATCTTAAGGACGCATTCAAAATTTACTCAAAATTACACTTGAAATAAACACATAAGGATTTTTTTTTAATAAATGTGATCACTAATTTCAACCGTTCATAATACTAAAGTCACGAAGTTTTTATGACATACAAAAATGTTGTCAGGAGAGTTGTAAATCTCGATTAAATTAAAGATTTAGTATTTGAAATTTTCAGGTTATTACACATGAAGTGTGGTCTCTCACGAGGCAATTGCAGAGCTACTGATCTTAATTAATTTTTACATTTGCAACGATATGCTCTTCAATGGCTAGTGCTGTAACTTCGGGTTGGGCAAAGTGGGCCAACTCAAAGCCCAATCATTTCGGTCCTAACCAAACTCACGTGCCAAGTGGGCCCGAAGTCCCTTTTTATTCTTAATTTTAAATTGAAAAATAATATAAAATAGGTTAATATGAAAAGTTTAAAAAAATATATAGGTCAATTTTTAGTTATAGGAATTAATAGGTCATAATTTGTCAAGTTATGGTTCATAACCAGATAAGTCATAGATAAGTCATGGACAAACTTCTCAAGTTATGGTTTATAACCAGACAATTTATGGACAATAACTTGTCAAGTTATGGTTCATAACCAGACAAGTTATGGACAAAAACAGTAATTTGACCTATTTATTAACTTATGTAAACTATTGACCTATTAATTTTAATTCATCTCAAATTTTAGCTTATTTTCCTCTTTCTCCGTTTTAAATTTTACCTTCAAAACGGCCTATGTAGTTGGTTTGTGGGGCTTTAAAGACTAGGTTGGATCAACCTTCGACTCTTAAGGGCCAATCGATCTGCAGCACCACAGACTCGTTGCCAAAGAGGCCGCTTCAAATTCACGCCTAGCCGCCTCGATCTGCAGATTCAGAGTTGAAGACCTCAAATCTCCGTGTAAAACCTCATCACCATTAGGCTTCCAATTTTGCAAACTTTTATGATTTTTTTGTAATGTTATGTAATATTTGAATTGTTTTTTTGTCTTTTTTTTTTTTTTTTAATTTCGCCGGTGACGTCGGCATCATCGGATACCAGCTGATCACACAGCAGGATGCTGGTATCATGGTAAGTAACCAACTGGTATCACTGTGGATACTGTTGATTACAGGCCGGTAATCCGTCGGCAGCGTCGACAACAATGGATACGAGCCAGTATCACAGCAGGATGCTGGTATCATGGTCAGTAACCAACCAGTATCACGATGGATACCGCCGATTATCGGTCAGTATCATGGGCAGTTACCGAATACTATTAATGCTTTTAGTATTTTTCAAATTTTTTTGTCGGCCATAAGTCAATCGAGGCCTTAAAGTCGGGGCAGTTGTCTTTCAAGCCCAAACCAACCATAAGTGTCTGGGCCGGGCCAGCCCAGACACCAAACTAAAAATACAGATTGTGGGTCAACCCGCTCGGCCGGCACGATAAGATGCCCACTCGGACGTCAAAGATGGGCCAGTTTGTAATAAAATTGGATGATTTGCACATATAACCAATTTTGAATATCAAAGTTTAAATGTAGCAAAAATTTTAAAATATTATAAAAATAACAAAATTTTATATCATCAAAATAATAGTTATATCATTATATAGTATAAAATCTGATATTATTATGTCATTTTTGTTTTATTTATAATATTTTGTTAAATTTCAAAGCAGGTATGAAATTTTGCGTGTAATTGTCAGTAATAATTAAGATGGCCACTTAGACGTCAAAGATGGGCCAGCCCAGACACCAAAGCCCGTCTGGCCGGCATAATAAGATGCCCACTCAGACGTCAAAGAAAATAACGAAAAAAAAAAAAAAAAAAAGAGTAAAAAAACATGGTCACTCGAAAATGAGTAACCAACTACAGAGCTTCTTCAAAACCGTCTCCGTAAACTTAAGCTCTGAACGGATTCAGCTCTGCTTTCCGACCACCCAATTCTGTTCATCTTCAAGGTCCTTTTCTTTCCTAACTCTTAATAATGTCTTTGGTTATTCTGTTTTTTTGGTCTGTGGTTAATAATTTGCATTTTGCAGGCTTTGGTTCAGTAGTGGTAGATTCGAAGATCGCTTTAAAATGTTAGGAAATGGTCTTTCTGATGGCTGTGAGGTGGTGGTGGCTGATCCTCAGCTTTTGGACGATAAAATCTCTGCTATTCGAACGGCTGGTCCAACAAAACTCCAAGTAATTGCTTCTTCTTTGGTTTCTGTTTTCATTTTTCATTTTTTTTTTTATATTTATCATCTTATTTTTGAAGCACTGGATTGGAGAGTATAAAAAATGGTACCTCTATCACATTTATAGTTGATTTTGTATGTACAAAATGTGGTCCTTTTTTTTAACACACACACACATATACTTCAGTTTGTGTAAGCTTTAAGGTTTTAGGAGGGCCAAACCTTAGTTTTTGTGTGGTTTAGACAATGGATAATCGTGTGGCGAATGTTAATGGGAAGCTCAACATCTGAATATATTATTTATGAGCCTGAAATATATATATATATATCTATATATATATATACATCCATATATAATATATATATATACATCCATACAATACATATTAATTTTAATTATTAGTTAACTATTTCTCACATAAGCTTAAGCTGTTAGGAGATGAGACGACATTAGTTTTTATATTTTAACAGTTTGCTTTTTCAAAGTAGGACTGCAGTCTAGCAAGTCTATCTATTGTGTTTGTCATTGGTAGTAATAAAGTAATGCTCCGAAGTCTTTGTTACTCTTGTTAGTTTGATTGTTTGGTTCATTCATCTTTCTTGTTGTAAACCCATTTGTTCATTTATTATGTCTTATGCGTGGCAGGTAATTGCAGATTTTGATGCTACACTAACTAGGTATTGGGTCAATGGTCGTCGGGGGACAAGTAAGTTTCCCAAGTACTTGTATGGTCTTGGAAGTTCTGTGTAGGATTTTGGTTCAAGTTTCTTAATAACTTAACAGCCATAGGTAGTCATGGCCTTTTGCGACAGGGGAATCCGGAATATGATAAGAAAAGGAGGGATTTATATTATCATTATCATCCGTTAGAATTTTCGCCAACAATTCCAATCGACGAGAAAACAAAGCTGATGGAAGAGTGGTATGCATTTGTATATTTCAACTGGTGAACACATTGCAACATAAATTAAAACCGCTAAACTATCTCCACACAGCTACAATGTAATCAAGTATTAAAAAAAATAGTTGATCTAAAATGCTCGTTCATGTTCCTTTGATGCTGGAACATCTTACTTACGTGTATCGTGAATCAAAACATAGAGATTTACCAATGGCGTTGAATGTTGATGCAGGTGGGGAAAAACACACGCTCTTCTGATTGAAGGAGGACTTACATGTGATGCAATAAAGCAATCTGTTGCTGATTCTATAATTGCTTTCAGAGAAGGTGTTGCTGAACTATTTGAGCTTCTGGAGGTAAAACTCATTTTACTTGAACCCTGTTTCCTATATGGATAAATATGCCTCAGAATTGGAGCACCTTGATTTGACTGTTTGATTCTTTGATCTGAGATTGTATCCTGAAGAAGGATATGTTTGCTACGCGGTGCATGATGTCATTACTCTAAACTCTAGGTTGTTTTAAACCTTTTTTTTTTTGTGTGTTGATTACTACAAAATGATCCCTGCTTTTTGCAGGAAAAGGACATTCCAATACTTATATTTTCTGCAGGACTTGCAGACATAATAGAGGAGGTCAGTGTTCTACATTCAATTTTTTCGAAGCCATATTATTTTGCGCTCATGTTTTTACTTCTGGATTGTGTTTGCAACTTTCTTTGATGTCCCTTCTTTCGCGGTATCAGGTCCTGAGACAAAAGTTTCACAAATCTTTTAAGAACGTGAAGATTGTCTCAAACCGAATGGTATTTAATGAAAGTGGTCATCTTGTAGCTTTTAAAGGTATCTCATCCTTTTAGATCGTGAACATGAGTTTTTTATTTTTTTTTTATTTTTTTTTTGTTTGCTCGAAATTGAGAATAGAGCAGTTAACGCTAGTATTCTGCTTCCATAGCAGTCCACACAAAATTTGTTCTTCCTAAACTATTGGCTAACATACAGTTTTCACTTTTCTCTTCTTTTTTATTTAATCTTGACAATCATTGCCTTGAAATTTCATTTTAGCAATTTTGATATCGGTAACCTCTCTTTGTTTCAATAATTGGATGCAAACTTAGTTTATATTCTATTAAAGATGAAGTGAGCACTTATTTTGCTTTTACTATTTTTGTATGCAGGGAAGACAATTCATAGTCTAAATAAAAATGAGCATGCTCTTGAGATGGCAGCTCCTCTTCACGATCAATTGGGCGATGTAGATGGGCCAACTTATGACAATTCCTCGGTCAAGACGAGAACCAACGTGCTGCTTCTGGGCGATCATCTCGGGGACCTTGGAATGTCTGATGGTCTGAACTATGAGACTCGAATCTCTGTGGGGTTTCTGTGAGTACATTTGGTCGACCCACATAGTTTATTTGTCAAATAAAAGAGCTATTTGACAAGGCCCTTAGAATTGCTTCTTTTAGAGCCGTATACTCTATTTGTGTTGTGTACCTGTTGGGGAGTATATGTTTGTTTACATACTGGAACAAGCAATGAACTAGTTTTTTTCGTTAAAAGAAGAAAATAAGAAGAATCTATTGCAACACTAATGTTCCCAGCGTCTGTTGCGATTATTCCTGTCGTTGGCACTGAAAAAGATTGTGGATTAGAGCTTTTGTTTTCCTCTACTTTCCTCTTTGATGAAATGACATGCCCAGTCTGCTTTCTCTTGTTGTCTGTTGATTCTAGAGAGAGAAATTATAGCTATTTTTCATTTGTACATAGGTTTCCGTGCTTAGAGAAACTTATTGGTGAATTCTGTTACTTGCTGTTTCAGGAACGATAACATTGAAAACTCTCTTGACAACTACCGCAATGCCTTCGATATTGTTTACCTGGTGAGTTAAACTTACTTGGCAAGATTATGCTTTCTTTTCATCAACTGTATCAGTTGTCCAAAACCAGCAACTTCCAATGTTTATGCAGTACTATTCTTCTTCTCATGTGACGCCGTGATGTTACTCGAACTCAAAGAAAGAAAAAATTTTGAGTTCTGTAATTAAAAAAAAAAATTTATATATGAACTTGTATTTGACGGTGATCTGCCAGGGATGCTTTATTTTATCTGCTTGATCTTTTTGGCATCTCGTTCCTGGAGAATATATAGTTAGGGTTAACAGGCTTCTTAGAAAATATTAATCTTATTAAATTCAAGATTTCAACATTTGGATAATTTTGTATGTTGGAAGCTTCTTAGTTCAGGCTTTTTAGAGCTTAACTTGGAAGTTTTTTCTTCTGCCGTTGATTGCATGCAGAATGATGCGCCGATGTCGGGGGTCGTCAAGCTTGTTTCACAGCTGTGGTCGAGTGATGGTGTCTGAGCCTCTGAAGCCCAAACCTTTCGTCCTACGCTGAATAGCTTGTCTTTAAGCCCTCTCTCTCTCTCTCTCTCTCTCTCTCTCTCTCACCCTTTTTATCAGCCAACATAATTGATTACCATAGCCAATATGATATTCTGTTAGTAGCCACCTATTTGGATGGGATTCTGGGAACTTTGCACTTTCTATATGCAATAAGAATCTCTATATTAATCTTTGATTGATTATTGTATAGTATGGAATTATATTTCATATTCATCTTCAACGGCACTTACCATAAAGATATCTATTGGATCCTCTTCACACAAGTTGGTAGGTAATGAGGTTCTAAAAAAAGTTAGCAGTCCTATTTTCTATTACATTTTCATCCCTATTAGAGATGGAAAAAGACCAAATGGAAAAAATTCCAAAAACAAACCCAATTTACCAAAACTTGGAAAATGAAAAAGTGGCTTACACTTCTTGAACTTACAAGTAGAAGTGAAAGCGCCCCTATACACTGCTCAAATAAGCTTTTCTCAGTTTTGACCCATTTGCCTCTACAAAGACAACAGAAGAAAACGAGAGAAGCAAATTAATTAGGATAACGACAGTTAATAGAAATGACAAGACGGTTCACCCTATGCAACTGCCACTGCCACTGCCACTGCCACCGCCACCGCCATTTCCATTGCCATTG
Source organism: Morus notabilis (assembly GCF_000414095.1). Classification (NCBI taxonomy): domain Eukaryota; kingdom Viridiplantae; phylum Streptophyta; class Magnoliopsida; order Rosales; family Moraceae; genus Morus; species Morus notabilis. The sequence goes on along the minus strand of NW_010358179.1, from coordinate 196,511 downwards.
CTGGTGCTTCAGCAGTGACTTCATTCGCTGAACATTCGGCTGCAGGCTGCAGTAACTTAGTGTGATGAAATTCAATCTGTAACCGGTGATGAATCGGGGTTGACGTCATCAAGCCCTTCTTGAAATCAGCCTGCAATTCTCTTATAGGAATTGCAGCCAAGAAGCTCTTAATGTACTCTTTGCATGACTCTTTGCCTTTGCATACAATTTCCTCTTCTTTTTCATCGTTTGCCTTCTCAATCTTGCCTTCTATAGGAACCCCTTCAGCTTTAGTTTCCTTATCATCTTTTGCCCGTCCCTTATGAGTGTTTTCCTTATCATTTTTTGCCTGTCCGTTATGAGTGGTAGGTTTCTCATCCGATGTTTGTTTAGTCTCTTTCGGCAATCTACAGATTGTTGCGTCTTTGTCAAACTTTAGAACATAAGCCTGATTACACCCCTCAAAAAGCCTCTCACCCAAAGTGTCGATTATGTAGTAAGCATCGCGTTCTACTTTTAGGACAAAGAAATGGTCGTTCCAGCTAACAATATATACGGTGGAAGATTCATCATTGCATGGTAAGTCCGATGCAGAACGGCTAATCTCATCCCATATGCTATCGAATGACATGGCGCCATGAAGGAAGTCAAATTCCCCTTCTTGGAGTCCTTCAGGATGGAAGAAACCAATGAAGGATTTCTCATGACCCACGGTGAGCGGACGAATTTTAGCTTGCAGGATAGTCTCGAGATCAAAGTGTTTATCGGGGAACCGCT
>NW_010358179.1:192604-195663 GCF_000414095.1 Morus notabilis | reverse complement strand
ACCGCTCTATGCAGTCCTTGTTCTCACAGATATTTCTCCACTCTGACGATCCATCTCGGATCAAGCCATCAAATTCAGACTTGATGGGCATCTCATCTTGGTTGGATTGCAACCAATCAGCAATGACAGCAACCAGGGCTGTACATGCACTCTCTCCGGCAGCACGCTCACTTCTTTGATCAATTGATGCAAAAAATACCTGTGTCTGGAGCTTCATAAGCCCATCCCGGCTCATTACTTCCTTGCTCTCCCAACTGCCCACAGCAAAATTGTCATCCCCGAATTCAGAAAGTGATGATCGATTAGTCGTGGAACCATCTCGCCACTGCCAGAAAATTGGGATTACACATATTAAGAACATAGTATTATTTCATGGTGAAAATCAAACATTAAACACGGGATACCAATTATGAAGAGAAAAGATTATCAACAGAATGAACACGCACCCTCAAACTGGATTCATCGGTGGAACTAAGCTGCCTACGATCAAAATCAATATCGTCCCCACCCTCTTCTCCATAATGCTTTTTCAGAAGAGGCTCCCCTTTGCCTTTAGGAGATTTGCTGAAGTTAATTTTCCTCTTCTTCCATGGTAGGATAGTGCGCTTTAAACTGCGCTGCGAGATCTCTTCAGAGAGTGTTGAACTAGAATCTTCTATATGCGAGCAACGTACATCAGACTTACGGTTACTATAATAGATCAAACACTCATCTTCACCGTTAACATTGGTGTTCGAGTAAAATGATCCTTGAGCACAGTTTGCGAGCGCTAATGTTTCGTAACTAACTGAGCGCCTAGCACCAAAACCATCCTTGCTTCCGTCGGACTCTGCCCCAGCATCGTCATCAAGCGAATCTGTGTCAAATGGATAATGGCACGGAGCATCCTCACTTCTAATAGAACTCCTACCATCACTTCCATCTTCTTCATGGCGTGTCTTTTTTGCTTTTCGAGCTGACACAAAATCTGTAAATGTTTTCACCTTTCTCAAACCTGCCTTAAAAGCAGATAACTCATATTTAGGTGTTGAGGGAGCTTCCAAAGAGCGCGGTGACAGCGGAAGAGGTGATGTCGATCCCTGGACTGTCCCCAAAACATCTTGAGCAGTTCTCACTTCCAATAGTCTGAGAGATATCTGAAATGTTTTTGGAGAAAGATTGGATCAGTATCCAAATCTCGAAGCAAGACGGGGAAAAGGAAAAGAGAAAGAAATGCGAAGAAAAAAGGGTAAAAATGCTAAATTTCAATATTGGTGATGATCATTCCAAACTATGTTGGTCCCTACATAATATTTCATGGGGTACAGAGTTGACCTGTAATTGGAGATTGTTTACAAATTAGTCGAGATAAATAGTTGCTTAAACGAAAAAGGCGCTTACGATGAGCGAGGGACAAGAATCTGAGGTGCAACCATTGACATTAATAGGAATTTTTAGAGCAAACTCCTTTCCCCCAGTAACAGAAGCATAGTCTGCTAGGTTCAATAATGCAGTTCCAAAAATAGGAGCCCTGTTCTTCAATCCTTGGTTCACACCCTAATCCATTAAAAAAATAATAAATAAGTGATCATATCAAAAAGGCCAACCAATCAAGCACAGAACAGGATAACTTAAAAGAGTGTATAAACAATTAATATAGGTCCCAAATAATTGGGACAAATTACATCACTTGAGTTAAACAATAGATTAGTGAACCAGTCCATCGGAAGATAAAACAAGCTTAACAAGACAATTGGAAATTACAATGTAACGTGAGCAAATTTCTGTCTCTTTCAGAAATGACGAGAGGTTTAAGTTCAATATGGCCCCAGGAGTATGATGATTTAACATCTAATCTTTAATTAAACTAAGAATATTGTAAAGAATGAATATGCCGGTTTTTTATTCTATATAAGTTTCGAAGATGAGGACAAGGAAATTATTGCAAATTGAAAAATGATTACAAAATGTCATAATACAAGTTGCTTTAGGCTTTCAGCAATTTCAGAATTTAACACGCAAATCCAACTAGAACTCAAAAACACAATTGCATGTTCTTTTTGTAGATACTACCATAGAATTATAAAGTTTGATTTAGACTATTTGGACGACAAAGTAACCTCCTTGATGGACATTAATGACTTTTTAATAGAAAATGACAAAATATATTACACTGAATACAAAAAATAAATAAATAAATAAAGAAACACGGTTTTAAAAAAAAAAGAAAAAAAAAAGATGAAAATAGAATACAACATCAAAACAATTTTACTTTGTCAAACTTCCACAACCCAATTCATATCGATTTTCAATTTATTTATCATGTTTTTATGTATCTATTTACTGTTTTTTTATTCCTGCTCATTTTAGGAGTGTTCGCGATGGGTTTAAACGATTTTTTTTAAACCACCAACTAAATTAAAAATAAAATTTTCCTTTAAACAATTTGATATTTTTGACAAAAATCAAATTGAACTAAATCACTCATAAATAATTTGGACGGTTTAAGTTTAAGACTAAAAAAGTTTTCAATAATTCATAACAATTATAAAATCGTTACTCAATAAAAATAAAAATAAATTTCAAATTCAAGTTTACAATATAACTTAAAAATAACAAATGTTTTACAGTTCATCATTTAAAATTTTTATATAAACCAACAAAAATGTGATAAGGTGTATTTTATAAGTAAATCTTTATTATGACTAATAAAAATTAAAATAAATATACAAATATTATAAAATTTTAAAAATTATATATATATATATATTTTTAGACAGCTTATTAAGCGGTTTAGAGAGTCCAAGGTACAAATTAAACCGCCTAAAAAAATTAGATTAAAAAATCCTTATGGGAAGCGTATAAATATAATTTAAAAATTATAATATATCCCAACCAAGATATAATTTTTTTTTTTTTTAGAAAATCTAATAGTAAGCGAGGAAAACAATCAGATATTCATAAACCCAGAAAATGGAGAAGCGTATAAATATATATATATATATATAAGCTAGATATATTAATCATAGCATGCATATCTGAAAAACAAAAATCTATCTCAAAAAAAAAAAAAACAGAAA
>NW_010358179.1:181615-192523 GCF_000414095.1 Morus notabilis | reverse complement strand
TTTTTTTTTTTTAAAAAAAAAAAAAAAAAAAAAAAAAACGGATAGCATCAAAAGTTAAAACACATCAACGAAAAACGAAGCAAAAACAAACAAACAAACATAGAAATACGTGTACATAGTTTCTAAAATATACATACTATATACTATATTATATAGGGACTCACATTGAAGACTGTAAATGCAAGCTCCCATGGATAAAACAGACCTTCCTTGGGACCCGAGAAACTACAGACGTTTCGAAACTCCTCATCAAAATCCACCACTCCCCGATCGCCAACACAGTATTCTTTGGTCAGATTCTTCTTTGTCGACCGTCTCAAAGGTCCTAAAGCCATGCCTTTTTGTCCCTTCCACTGAACGTCAACAAAAAAGAATAACTCCCTTTTCTCTCCCAAATTCGGCCCTTCAAGCCCTCTAACCGACAACATTACTTCTAATTTCTTCGACCATAGCCATGGCGGCCATCTCATTATCTTCTTCACCACCATTGTTTTTCAGAAGACAAGAAAAACCAACAGTCTCCACAACAGTAGAGAAAGAGAGAGAGTTCTTTTCTTTTTTTTCTTTTTCTTTTTTTTTTTTTTTTTTGAGAAATGGGTAATCGAGAATTGAGGGAGAGAAACGAGGATTGTGGAGATAATTGGTTGGAGAGACCGAATCCGGAGATTGAACTTGAAAATGGGTTTTGTGGAAATTTTGAGATTTTTAAGATTTAAGAATAACAAACTGATTTTGAAAAAGTAGTAGAGAAGGAAAATTGAAAGTAGTGGGAGAAGTTGACATGTATACTATATATATAGCTTGGAATATGCCGTTTGTGAGAAGGATACATGTACACAGTACAATGCAATGCAAGGCACTTTGAAGGAGTTTTTTTTTTTAAGAAAAATAAAATAGAGAGAGAGAGAGGGAGAGATAATAGAGAGAGAGACAGAGGGAGAGAGGGGACGGCAGTAAAAAAACCACCTACGTCTCTTTATTCTATTTGCAATTTGCACCTTGGAAGTGATCTTTACTATTTTGCATATTGACCCATCTATTCTTATATATTTAAATTTGTGGCTTTCATTCTTTCTTATTCCTTTTTGGCTTTCATTTATTATGGCCCTTTTATTTCTTTTTGATACGAATTGAACCCGCAACTTCACCCCATCTAAACTCTTCAGTGCATGGCCTTGTCGTCCATTATCTCTTTTTCTTTTTTTTTTTTTTGGAAAATAGTATTAGGTAATAATTCGAAGAATCAATTTCAATTTACAATCTCATATACAATACCACTAACCAAATCAAGTATGCATTGATCTATCCAAAATTAAATTACCCTTTCTTTCTTTGGTCTTTTTAGATACAAAGGATAATTTGAAGATGAATTGTGAATTTAATACCTTGTATTTTAGGTTTAAAAAAGCATATCTTTTTGGATATCAGTAACTGTACATTTGTGTATTTCATGTGTAAAATCCACACCATTATTTCGTCAATATTATATTTTGACTATTGAGAGGATCAAAATGTTCTAAAGAGGAAAAAAAAAAGAGAGTAAATAAAACTGAAAAGTATAAAAAAAATCCAGCGAAAATTAAAAAAAGAAAAAATAAATAAAACAAGAATCCAATCTTGTATTTTAAAATTTGAGAGAGGCTTCAGGGTTTGAAGGATTTCCCTGTGTGTGTATTCATTTGTTTATTATTACTTTTTTTGTATTTTGTTTTTTATTTCAAAATTTTAAGAATTCTCATATTTTTCAATAGTTAAAATTGAGCATCAATCATTCTCGAAAGAAAATAATAATAATAATAATAAATTATGCATCAATCGTGTATACTTATACATACTTAAAATGTCCACATATACAACTAATGTATTCCAAAATAGATAATGTACATTTCAAAAAAAAAAAAGATGATATAGTTTCCTATTAAACCTAAAACAGACGGTATATATTTAATTTATTTAGTTCAATAAATTGATCTGTTATTTTTTTTCTTTTTGATACAGTTGATTATTGTTTATTAAATGATAAGATTAATTTTGATTTACAGTTGCTATATATTGTAGCAAATTTATTAAAACCTCACTTGTATGTTTTTTATTACTGATACTTTCTATACCTAGAATTCAAAAAAAAAAAAAAAATCCTTTTGTGTGATACGTTCTTTCCTTACTTGGTCATGTTGGAGAAATTATGTGAGATTTAACTTTCAGAACTTATCGTCAATAAACTCTCTCCGAATATGGATAAAAACTGAGAAATCCCTTTTTTTTTTTTTTTCTGAAAATCGTATAAGTGTTTGTATGTAGGTGTTATTTTTTTATTTTTTTATTTTTTTTTAGAATGATATAGGTGTTTACTTGATAATATTGAAAGGTTTCTTTTAACAGAATTTAAAAGGTGTTTGAGTAGAAATCTCTTTTTTTTTAATATCTTGATGTTTATAGAAAAGTATTTGATAGGGTAAATATGAGAAATCAACTAAGGAAAGATATTTGAAGAAGATTCTAAATTTGAACGGGTTTTCTTTTTTGTTTTCCATGATTTCTAGATATGGAATGGATATATAAAAAGAAAATTTCAAAATACAAAGAATGTTTTTCAATAATTTTCCTATCCATATATTTGTATTTTTTTTAGGAATCAAAAAAATTTCATTTGAAGATACTATATGTTAAAGAGTCAGGTGTGCTTGATGTTTGGTGATTGTATTGTATTTTCGTTGGTGATTGTATTGTCCTTTTATATTTTGAAATATATTTTTTCATTTCAAAAATAAAAAATATTTCATAATTCCACGGGAGTATTATCCGAAAAATAAGTTTTCGCAACTACCTAAATATGGTTACACTGTTAAAGAATATCCTTGCCGCGAAAATATTGGTTCATTGAGCTATTTGGATTGCCTCAATTAATATCAGAATCTCCTATTATGGGACGGCGTTTATTTTATTTTATTTATTTTTTAATCGGTTCCTTACTTTTTCTTTTCTATTTTTCTTTTGAAAATTTCTCTAGTAAGTATAAAATAAAAAATAAAAAAATAAAAAAAAACTATCAAAAGTCTCTATTTTACATCCACTACATTTATATCAGAAATTGTATGTTCTGTGTATTTTTTACAGTCTCATGTGTTTTTAATCAAATTAAACAGTGATACAAAAGTCATACTGATAAGAGGTCTTGCAAGATAGAGTAAAAAAAAACATAAAAAGATCTGTTCATGGTAGGACATCCTTACAAGTAAGGTCAGTTTTCGACTGTTAAATCACATCATATTCATAAAGATTTGAGTAATCTTGACAAATACTCATTGAAAATACATGGATCAAAATTTTTATTCGTTACTCTTGATTCATAACCTTTTTAGTCAAATAATTACACTAATAAAAAGTATTTATCAAGAATAAGAAATAAAGGTCCAGACTCACACTTTAAGAGTAAATTTTTTATTTTTTTTACATATTTTACTATAAACTTGAACACTGCAAATATATGATCGTTTGGTTCATAAATTTAAATTTTGTGATAAAAAATAACAATAGCCCATTGAGAATCTATAAAAGAAATCTACATTTTTTTTTCCCTTGAGGTGGATAACATTTGTATGTTAGTGTGAAAAAGAAAAAATAAAAACAAAACATACATACATAGCATTTTTAGTGCACGTGTTGGGTTGGTGGGGAGAAGTTGCACACGTGCGCAAAAAGATGCAGAGGAAAAAAGTTGACAAATATTTGTCAATGCCTCGCAATTCGCATAATTGAAAGGGAAACGCCTAAAAACTTAAAACTTGAGAATTCTTCTTTTCTTTTCTTTTTTTATCCTTTTCTTTTCTTTCCCACGAAACTTTTGTGCTTTTGTAGGTAAAGCTAAAGCATTCACCGTATTTGTGTGTTCCTAAAAAGATTAACATTAAATTAAAAATCAAACAAAAAAATATGTAAAATTGGTAAAACTTAATACACGATACTTCAAAAGCAAAGTTACAATACGGATAAGATAATTTTTTTACCTTGTCGTAATTTTTTTAAGTGTTAAAAAAATTTATGATGGGGTTAAGAAGCACTACCGGAGATAATTTTTAGACTATATTAGAAAATGAGAATATAAATGCATTAATTATTAAGGATTGAAGACTATTATAAATTAAAGAAAATACATATTTTTAGCATTATTTGACAATGTGTCTACATCTATAAACTAAAGAATAAACGGAAAAAATTCACTAGTTATGAACATTATACGCAGGCTCTATGAAAATACAAATTATACTAATATAATCAAATGCATTACTGAAGATTAACATCATCATAATATATAGTAGCAATTGGTTGATGAAAAAAATGATCTAAAACGTTAAAAAACAAAAACCGCAAAACAAAATATAACATATAAGATCATTTTTAAATCACATTTGAACTGTTAAGTGAAAAACATGTACGTCCTAACTTCTTAAAAAAAATAAAAAGGTTATTATTTTTACTGTAACAAATTAAAATGAAAAACTCGAATTAAAAAATTAAAGGCACGTTTAGAATCCGTTTAGTTTGCTGATTCGAGTTTTTAATTTAAGTTGAGATGTGACTTTATGTGAGAACTTTGTACTGTAGTAAAAAGTTAGATGTGACTGTTTCTGAGAGCTTTTTACTGTAACAAAACTCAAATTCTAAACTCGAATCGGTAAAATGAACGGGGCCTTAGTTCGTTCATTTGAGTTTTTAATTCGAGTTGATATGTAATTTTATGTGATAATTTTTTATTATAATAAAAAAATTAAATGTGATTATTTTTTAAAGTTTTTTTACTGTAATAAAATTAAAATTTTAAACTTAAATTAGTGAACAGATAAAGGGTAAAAAAAAGGAAAAAAAACACGTGCCGTTTATCCGAAAAATATCGTCTCGGGAAATGCAGATCTATCCAATAACAGGAAGCTGTGATAAATGCTGGGTGACGGACACGTTAGCAACCACACGGCAATAGCCAACAAGGCCAATCTGAACACCAAAAATGCTCAGTAAAGAAAACCACTCTTGATTTTATTTTTTATCAAAACGTGCTTGCATTTAACACGAGTCCCACGAGTCCACAAGATATGCGGGTCCCACATTCCCCTTCACCGTTTAATTCTAAAAAAATGGTCTGAATTAACCTTTCTATTTCTCACTGTTAAAAAAAGAGAGAACAAAAATACCTCTATATTTTATTTTTTTGGACCATCAAAACCTCACTATTTGGCATGTCAGAGGCGCGTAACATTTAGGAACGTTGAATCATAATTTATAATTTTTATAATATTTTTTTTATAAAAATTATACATAAAATAAAAATAATTTTAAATTATAATTTTAAATATATAAGTTTAACGTCATCTTACATCCTGTTTAATTGTTTTGAATATATATGCATAATTTTCTTCAAAGTTGATTTATTCTCTTAAAAATAGTGATATGGTTAAGAAAAATAAAGTTGAACATATCATTGAAAAAGGGATTTTAGTGGGTAAATCATTAGTCAATTGGAGATTACGTAAAAGGAAATAAATATTTTACCATAACAAATTTGAGATAAGCACGTGATTACGTCTTATAAATTATATAAATACATCATATCACTGACGAAAACGGCTAAAAATAAAAGCTCGAAATATAATCTGTCAAGGAAATAAAGTTCATAACATATTGTTTTGAATCAATAATTAACAACTGAGAAGATCCTAAACTGATTAGGTATTTTTAAATGCAATACAAGACAAAATTGGCACTAGTATGAATTTCAGAGTCCGTTTGTTTCTCTCGTTTAAAATTATAATTTTATTATAATATTTTTTTTCTCATAAAAGATTTAAATAAAAAATTCAGATCAATGATTCTCTCAAATAAAATTTAAATTTAAAAATAAAATTATTAATTTAAATGCCTAAACTAAATTAGCCATAAATTCTATCTTATGCTGTCTAACACAGTAGCCATTGGTTTGTTAGCTGGTCAAATACACAATCAATTCACCATTAAGAGGTAGAGTTTTCTTGTACCACACGTGTCTGTAGGAAGTCTCCCATCACCAGACACGGATTCAGATGGGGCCCAGTGGGACACGTGGTACAGTTAAAAATTATAAAAAATTCATTTTAAAATGATTTTATTTTTTATATAAAAATAAAAATAAAAACGTTTTTAATCTCAGACAGAAATTATTTTTAAAAATGTGTTTAATAATTTTATCAAGATATAATTTTCAGTATAAAAAACTCCATTAATGTCTCTCTTTCTTTCTCTCTGCTCGATAGAGGAGAAAATGAAAATAAAAAACGAAAAACGACTAAAGTCATTTTTCATTTCTCTCTCATTTTATACTAAATTAAAAAATTATTTTTATTTTAATTTTTTATCTTTATTACACCAAATGTCATTTTAAAAACGTTTTCATTTTTTTTTGAAAAACCTGAAAAATAAAAATATGATCAATTTCAAACGCGACTAATATTTCTTCATATTTTTTTATAACCTTTTATACTGTGCTGCCACTCTCATTGGTTGTTTTTATTTTTTGAGTGACATAATTTGTTAATTTAAATTTTTAATTTTAGAAAAGATATAATTTTATCTAAAAAATTTTAATTATAATAAAAATATTAAATATATTTATTTATGAGAATTTTTTATTATAATAAATTTTAAATTTTAAATTTAAATTGATAAAACGAAGTATCACACTCTTTTTTTCCTTTTATTTTGTCTCTATGGCTGGCTCTCACACACGACTGTTGGATCACTTGTTTTTACTTTTACTTCGCAAAACATTACAATGACATCAACATACACAAACCCCTCTCTCTCTCTCTTATTTTTTTAATCCTTTTGATTTTTTTTTCTTTTTTTTCTTCTTTTTAGCATACGTATCATAACATACTTCTATCTTTAAAAAGAAACAAAAATATTGTTAAAGTGACGTTTATTTTAAAGATTTTATTTAATTTAGAATTATAATTTTAGTTTTATTGTAGTGTTTTTTAATAAAAATTTAAAATTTTAAAAATTAAATTTATAAATTATGATTTTAAACTCATAAATTAAAGGTCACTTAAATTTTGAGATTTTATCTCTTTCTCTCCTCCAATTCCTTTTTGTTTTAAAAAATTTCTTTTCACATTTTACCCAGCCATCTTAACAGATCATTTGTTTATTTATATTCTTAATTTACTTTTTAAATTCATGTAGTATATTGAAATATACACTATAAATTATTATAGATATATTAATTCTATTTTAAATTATTGTGGAATAATTATGAAAAAGTATACGAAAATCAATTGTATAGGAAATAAATGGAACCATTTAGAAGTATGTGTTTTTTAAAACCTAATTTTAATGATTTATTATAGAGTGATTTGTGCCCCCACTAAATTTAAATCATGAATCCGTCATTAATTTATACCACACTGCCACTTGATCCAAAGTGAACTTTTTGTATGATATTGAGGGAGAAAAAAAACAGAGAAGAAGAAGAAAATTATTCTTCATTTAATAACTTCTCTAATTGATTGATTCTAATTAGTTTATAGTACCCAGTGGTGAAGTTAAGATTTTATTTTAGAAGGGTGTAAACTAAAAATGTTAAAAAACTCTAATAGAATCAACTCCTAATACTATTAAGTAATATTTTTTTTTTTTTGTTTTGAGACTTTAGTTTTTTTTGTTTGAAAATATTACTCTCACAAGAATTAGTTTAATAAAAAATAAATTTAAGTGAAATCGACTAAAATACACGTTCCAATCAAAATGTGTTTTAGATTAAGCAAAATATATTTGAGTAATAAAGACTTTAACCAGTAAATTAGATAAAAAAAATTTATTTAGAAGGTACATAATACATATGAGAAAACAGTAGTTGAGAGTGTCACAAGGAAAAAAAAAGATATTTAAGTACGCAGGGACACATTTGAAACAAAAATAATATAACTTCAACGAGAGTAAATTAGAAAAAATTTGTTTATGAGAAAGTAGCAATTGAGTGAGTTATTTCAAAAAAAACAAAAACTTAAACTAAGGTAGGGACACATTTGAGAAATATTATTTTAATGGTTTGTTTTAAAAAAAAAATATGAGGCACACTTTTGATATAAAAAAAGTTTATATGAAAGAAAAAATATTTTCATAAGAGTAAATTAGGAAAAAAAAAAAGTTTAAGTTGGTGTATTCAAAAGTATAAGATTTAATAGAAAAAGATCAAAAAATAATAATAAGAAAATAAGACAAAAAAATAATTGATATTGAATTTTGTGGAGATATATTTAAAATTGTTAATAGGGTGCATATATGAAAAATTTTGAGGAAGCATTTAATGAAAATAAAAAATAAAAATAAAAAAATCCAGGAAAGCATATGCCCCTTAGGGACTCTCCTCCCTCCGCCACTAGTAGTACCATAGAAAGTAAGAAACTAAGGCGAACAAATTTATTCTTAGAGATCATATAAAGCACTCCCATTTAATGTTTTGCTTTTTTTTTTTAATGTGTTTAATTTTTTGTGTCTCAAAAGGTATCTAAATAATTATATTTCTTTTCATGTAATTTAATGGATTAAAAGATCAAAGCATGAAAAAGACAATTAAAGGTATTTCAACCTTTTAAAATAATTTAGTTGGTTAGACGTCATATTACAAACTAAATTAGATAGATAATTCAAGCCTATAATTTTGTAAATGTGATCCATTTTGTAACTCAATTTTTCTAATTTATACGAGAGTTTCTCTAGTAGGACTAGAGAAAATAAATTAACAGTAATTTTTTAATTTCAGTCATTAAATTTGTATAAAAAAATTATCTATTTTTCATATTTTTATATTTTAATATAGTTTTAATTCCCTATTTATACATGTTAACCACCAACTCTCATATCTTTTTATCCCGGAAAATCTGGTTCACGGTGACTTTGATGGAGTCATTATCAATGACAATTGAGAACGTTGAATCTCGCAACAAATTAACTAATATTTACCTTTCTGTACATTCATAATTTTAGTGGGTAAATCATATCGTCAATTGGAGATTACATAAAAGGAAATAAATATTTTACCATAACAAATTTGAGATAAACACGTGATTACGTCTCATAAATTATATAAATACACCATATCACGGACGAAAACGGTTCCGTCAAGAAAATAAAGGTCACAACATATTGTTTTGAATCAATAATTAACAACGAAGAAGATTCTAAACTGATTAGGTCATTTTAAATGCAATATGGGACCTAATTGGCACCAATTTGAATTTTAAGAGTCCGTTTATTTCACACGTTTAAAATTATAATTATGATTCTATTATAATATTTTTTTCTCATAAAAAATTTAAATAAAAAAATTAAAATTATTAATTTAAACACGTAAACTATATTGATCGTAAATCTTATTTAAAATTAAAATTATTAATTTAAATGCGTAAATTAATTCGGCCATAGATCCTATCTCATGTGTAATCTAGAGCCATTGATTTGTTAGCTGGTCAAATACACAATCAATTCACCATTAAGAGGTAAATAAAACATAGGTGCATGCTTGACATGCTAGAGTTTTCTTGTCCACACGTGTCTGTAGGAAGTCTCCTATTTGTACCAGACACGGATTCAGATAAAGCTAATGGAGACACGTGCCATCATTGAAAATAATGGTCATGTTTAAAATTAATTCTATTTTTATTTTTTATATTTAAAAAAAAAATTTAAAACGTTATCAAAATAGCGTTTAATATTATAAAAATAAAAAAGGAAAAATAAAAATACTTTTTTAATTTAGTGTAAAATAAGAAAAAAAATAAAAAATGACTTTAATCGTTTTTTATTTTTTATTTTTATTTTCTCATCTCTCGAGCAGAGAGAAAAAGAGAGATATTAATGAATTTTTTTACATTAAAAATAATCTCTTGATAAAAACTACCAAATACATTTTTAAAAATAATTTATGTTTGAAATTAAAAATATTTTTATTTTCATAAAAAAATAAAATTATTTTGAAATGAGTTTCAAACACCCCCAATGTTTTTTAATATTTTTATGACCTTTTTTAGTGTGCCCCCACTCCAATTGGTTACTTTTATTTTTTCACTCTCTTTTCCTTTCGAGTAATACAGATTTTAACAAGTAAATTAGATAAAAAATTTATTTAGGAAGTACATAATATATATGAGAAAATAATAGTTAAGAGTGTCACAAGAAAAAGAGAAAGATATTTAAGCACGCAGGGACATATTTGAAACAAAAAATAATATAACTTCAATGAGAGTAAATTAGAAAAAATATGTTTATGACAAAGTAGTAATTGAGTGAGTTATTTAAAAAAAAAAAAAAACTTAAATTAGGGTATGGACGCATTTGAGAAATATTATTTTAATGGTTTATTTTTAAAAAAATATATGAGGCACACTTTTGATATAAAAAAGATTTATATGAAAGAAAAAAAATCTTTTCATAAGAGTAAATTAGGAAAAGAATTTTAAGTTGGTGTATTAAAAAATATAAGATTTAATAGAAAAGGACAAAATAATAATTGAGATTAAATTTTGTAGAGATATATTTAAAATTGTTAATAGGGTGCATATATGAAAAATTTTGAGGAAGCATTTAATGACAATAAAAAAAAAAAAATCCAAGAAAGCATATGCCCCTGAAGGACTCACCTCGCTCCGCCGCTAGTAGTACCATAGAAAGTAAGAAACTAAGGCGAACAAATTTATTCTTAGAGATAATATAAAGCACTCCCATTTAATGTTTTTTTTTTTTTTTTAATTCAGATGACGTGTTTAATTTTTTGTGTTTCAAAAGGTGTGTAAATAATTAGATTTGTTTTTTTTTTTTTAATTCAGATGACGTGTTTAATTTTTTGTGTTTCAATAGGTGTGTAAATAATTAGATTTT